>NC_090656.1:255980894-256161563 GCF_040937935.1 Hyperolius riggenbachi
AACAAACTTAGTAGGTCTTCTTGACTTGGTTCCTTTTGTACCTACTGTCCTCCACATACCCTGGAAATTGGTGTTTCTACCACTGAAGTGGCCTTTGCTATTAACTACTAAATTTAATGGCCAGTGACTTCAATGTAAAAAATGCGAACGCAAATTTTTTTTAAAAAATTTGAGTTTAATGCACCAGGAACTGTCCACTGGCGAACTGTTCAGGCCATCTCTACTTATGATCTTGGGGGAGGGTTGAACCGGAGACGAACCTAAAGACAAAATTACCTACAAAGAACAAAGCCTCTAGATTCCCCAGATCCTCCTCAAATCCTCCTGGTCCTCCTGTTCATTTATTAATATCATTTTCAGTCCTCAGGGCATAATCCTTTCTCCACCATTGATGACTGAAGTTAGACATCAATGATGGAGAAAGGGGGAGCATACGTTAAATAAGGATACAAGGAAAAAAGGGCACGGGGTGAAGCCAAAATTTAAAAATATTGTTTACAACATTTTTTTATTGTTTCTCCATCTTATCACCTTTAGAATAAGAAATATGTTGATGTTACAGTGTTAAAAGGGTGCAGGTTAAAGCCAAAATGTTAAATTATCGTGTATAAGTGTCTTATAATGTTTTTTATTTCCTTTTCATGAATATCTCCGTTCCACTAATAGATATGGTAAAACTATGTAAGAAAAGGGTGCGTTGTGAATTTGAAATTAGTGTAAACCATAAATACCATTGTATATTGTGCACTAAATGAACACAAAAATATATTTTATAGTGGTGATGTGTTATGATTTGCAAAGGATTTATGCATTGTGCATTGAAACAAAATGGGCAATGTACAAGACCTGCAACAGAACGGAAAATGTCACTATGTAGGGAAGAACTGAAATATCCGAAACAGTGGTGCTCATCCAATATTCGGGTATCTGAACTACCCAAACTTTTTCCACTATCCTAACTTTGAATAGCAATTCGGATATTTTTTAAAATCCGAACAGCAGTATCTTAGCAAACTCGGATTTCCCATCCGAAATCCGAGCGGATAGTTAGTTCAGATATCCGAGCAGAAGCCAAAATCACCTTCAATGGCAAAAATCCCTTTCAAAGGCATTCAGGCCGAGAGAGAGAGAGAGAGAGAGAGAGAGAGAGAGAGAGAGAGGAGAGAGAGAGAGAGAGAGAGAGAGAGAGAGAGAGAGAGAGAGAGAGAGAGAGAGAGAGAGAGAGAGAGAGAGAGAGAGAGAGAGAGAGAGAGAGAGAGAGAGAGAGAGAGAGAGAGAGAGAGAGAGAAGAGAGAGAGACTGTCTAAATACTGATGCTAAATACTGATGCTGGAAGGCCAGGTGACAGTCCAGGTCTCCTCCCAGCAACAGTCTGTGGAAACATACAGTTCCTGGAGGAGTGAGCCCTCTGCTGGTGGGCAGAGAGAAGTTCAGGTTGCAAGATCCATGAGGAGAGCAAGGACATCTGTTGATGAAATGGAGGAAGTTCATGCAGATAGTTCATAACGTCACCAGCAGATCCAAATTGTGACATATTGATGATAGTAAAACGCTGGAAATGTTACTGATATTTTACTACAACTATCCCTACTCTCACATAGAACCCTCCCCCTCTGATGCTTAACCCTATGACCCCCTTCCTTACAGGGGCGCCGCGAGGCACCAAGCAAACCTAGTGGCCGCTTGGGGCCTCGAGGTCTTAGGGGCATCGGCGGCTCCGTGATGTCGGTGTGAAGATGTTACTGAGTGTTTTCCCGCAGCCCTGCGGGGCTGGCAGAGCAGAGCAGGGCTACGGGAAGATGGCCACCGCCGAAGCCCTGCTCTGGAGACTATTTATGTCTCCAGTACAGGGCTTCGGGTGGCCATCTTCCCGTAGCCCTGCATTCAATCAGCGCGGGAGATTGGAGGAGGGAGGGAGCTCCGTGAGAACTGTGCGCCTGAGGAGCCGGCCGGGAGACAGGGAGAGAAGACTTCTGCCAGTGCCAGGTGAGTAAATTCTTTTCTTTTTGCGCCCTAATTGCGTTTGATTTCTGCTGAAAATGTGCCCTAATTGCGTTTGATATCTGCTGAAAATGTGCCCTAATTGCGTTTGATATCTGCTGAAAATGTGCCCTAATTGCGTTTGATTTCTGCTGAAAATGTGCCCTAATTCCAATTGATTTCTGCTGAAATGTGCCCAAATTCCATTTGATTTCTGCTGAAAATGTGCCCTAATTGCGTTTGATTTCTGCTGAAAATGTGCACTAATTGCGTTTGATTTCTGCTAAACTGTTCCTAATTGCGTTTGATTTCTGCTGAAAATGTGCCCTAATTGCGTTTGATTTCTGCTGAAAATGTGCCCTAATGGCGTTTGATATCTGCAAAAAATGTGCAAAAATTGCGTTTGATTTCTGCTGAAATGTGCCCTAATTGCGTTTGATTTCTGCTGAAATGTGCCCTAATTGCGTTTGATTTCTGCTGAAAATGTGCCCCTAATTGCATTTGATTTCTGTTAAACTGTGCCCTAATTGCGTTTGATTTCTGCTAAAAATGTGCCCTAATTGCGTTTGATTTCTGCAAAAAATGTGCCCAAATTGCATTTGATTTCTGCTAAAAATGTGCCCAAATTGCGTTTGATTTCTGCTGAAATGTGGCCCAAATTGCATTTGATTTCTGCTGAAATATGGCACAAATTGCGTTTGATTTCTGCTGAAATGTGGCCTAAATTCCGTTTGTTTTCTGTTGAAATGTTGCACAAATTGCATTTGATTTCTGCTGAAAATGTGGCCCAAAATCCATTTGTTTTCTTTTGAAATGTTGCACAAATTGCATTTGATTTCTGCTAAAAATGTGCCCTAATTGCGTTTGATTTCTGCTGAAATGTGGCCCAAATTGCATTTGATTTCTGCTGAAATGTAGGCCAAACTGTGTTTGATTTCTGCTGAAATGTGGGCCAAATTGCGTTTTTCTGCTGAAATGTTGCACAAATTGCGTTTTTATTTTCTGGTGTCTGGGGTAACTGTTGCTGCATTTATTATTTAACCAGTTTACATCCCGCATACAGTATAATCACGTCATTGAAAGTGGCTCCTGAAAGCCACATGACGTGATTATAAGTTGCTGTCATTTAATGAGCACAGCGGGCGTGCTAGCACGCTCCTGGGCTCATTAACACCCCTTCCCCTAATTACACTACACTGGCATCCCTTACCGGGTCTCCGATCCTCCCACCCCCCGCCCGATCCTCTGTAATACCCCCCTTCCCCCTCCATGCTGCGATCGGGCAGCATGGAGGATTACAATGTATAAATCTTTACCTGACCTTGTTCCAGCGCCAATCGCGATCCTCTCCCTGTAGTCCCGCTGTCAGCCTCACTATGCTGAGTGAACCGGGTCCCGGCTTGATGACGTCATCAAGCCGGGACCCGATCCAGTCAGCATAGTGAGGCTGCCAGCGGTACTGCAGGGAGGAGATCGTGATCGCCGGTGGAACAAGGTCAGGTGAGAGAGTCTTACTCCTAATGCTTCCCTGCGCCTAGCTCTGCAGAGGGGGTGGAGGGGACACCTGGCATTTGGGGAAATAAAATATCTTAAAGGGCCAACACCTGGCTATCCATGGGGGGGGGGGGATACAAATTAAAACGGGCACAGCTGACTATAAATGGGGGAGGGGGAGGCATATAGGGCATACACCTGGCTATGAATGGGGGGAGGGGGGGGTAATAAAAAACACATCTGCCTAACTATGGGGGGGGGAATCAAACGTCTGGTTTACTGAAGTGGGGGTGGGTTTACAGAGGCACATCAGGGGCTGGGGAAGGGTAACGGGGCACATCTGGCCAAGTATGGGGGAGGGGGGGTATAAAGGAGCACATCTTGCTAACTAGGGAGCGGGAGGATTAAAAAGTGCCACAACAATTAAAGAAAAATCCAAAGTCCCTGTAATAACCAGGACAAACAGGCAAATCAAATTTGTAGGTTTAATCTACAGTACCACTTATTATTTTCAAATTATAATTGCTGAAAACTGAGAACTAATTCCTTTTTTTTCATTTTTTCCCCCATTATTACCATTAAAATCTGTTCAAAATAAATAATTCTAAGCAAAATGTACCACCGAAAAAAGCCTAATTGGTGGCGAAAAAAACAAGGTATAGATCATGTATGTGTGATAAGTAGTGATAAAGTTATTGGCTAATGAATGGGAAGAGTGTGAAATGTAGAAAACTGTTCTGGTTTTTTAGGGGGAAAACCCCAGGGACGTGAAGTGGTTAATGGTCATAGTTGGCTATATTTGCTGTGCTATGGTTAAGCTCCGCCTATACAATGTCATGCGCACGCCGCAATCACTCCCACATTCATTTTCCCCGCAGACAGCCCCACCTCAATCCGCCCTCCCGCTCAACCCACATGTCATGGCCACGCCCACTTATGCGGTATAGCCACACCCATTGTGTGCCGCGGCGCACTTCGCACGCCGCAGGATAGGGCCTCATCCTACAGTCCACTTGGGGCCACAAAAACCTTAGCTGCACCCCTGCTTCCTTATGCCTGAAATTAAACCCCCCTTCCTGATGACTTACCCTAAGACCGCCCCTTCCTGACACCTAACCCTAAGACCTCACTTCCTGATGCCTAAACTTAAAACCTCTTTCCTCCGCCACAAATAACAAATTCAAAAAACAATAAATTGCCGAAACAATACATTTTAAAATTAAAATTTACATAAATAAATTTTCAAACCAATAATTTTCAAAACAAAAAATTTGGGTTGGACAGGCCCGACACCTACTGTTTTTGGAGTCCAATAGCCAATATTTTGCATTAGTGCCTTTGGCTCACCCAAATATTCCAATGCCCTAGGCACCCAAATTTCCTGCTTCCAAAGAAGGGGCTCCCTTACCAGATATTCCTGGTTCGCATGGGTGTGTGCTACAGTGCTAGTATGACAATGGAAGTTAACACTCCGCTTTCAAACTGGTTTGGTTTTATAGTAGTTTCAAAAGGTTTTGTTGGCATACCCATAGCATAGCCAAGCAAACAAAATGACGACACAAACGTGAATAGAAAGAGCCTATTGAATGTTTTTAGGGGAACATTGGGACAGTTGGGGTACTGTTATAGGCAATTGATGAATACAATTTTGATACAATCTTGTGGGACCTGTCTGTGGTATTGTAACTCTAACGTGCTCTAGTCCCGTTCTGGCAGACTAGCGCAGGGGGTGCTGTGATACTTAATTATTCCGTGCTGCATCTGGTCTCTTCCTCTTACTCCCACAGCCACATGAACTATGCTGTTTGCCCAGCTCCCAATCACGTGACATGACATGTGATCAGGAGGTGGGGATGTGAACATTATGTACCACTGATTGACTTTTTATCAAATCTGAGCTCTTTAGCACCCATATTAGCCACTTATCACCAGTGGCGTCGCTAGGGGGGAAGAACCGGGGTACTCACCGGGATCTATTCCTGTGGTGCCCCAAATCTCCACTCCCCAAAGTGCCCGACTGCATGCCCAAACATTGGCAGGGCTATAATGTATTTACAGCCGCCATTTTTGTAAAGCCTTTATCCCTATCCTCTCTACTGCTGTCACATGACTCCTGCCTGTGAGTGAGCACCCGCCCACCGGCTCCATTCCAGCTCATCACTGCTGCTGCTGGACCTCTCAGCCTCCTACCCACGGAGAACAAGAAAAGAAAAATGTAAGGGGATCTCTACGTTTATTTAATTATTCCTCCTTGGTACTGCTAATCATCTCCCCGCAGCAATGGTCGGGAGGTGTGATCTTTCTGAAAGGTGGGTACACATTCAGAGCTGCATTCCAACATCACTGTACTTTCACAATCATGCCTGAAATACTGATTGGGAAAGTGCAGTGATGTCAGAATGCAGCTCTGAAAGTGAGCCTGCCTGTCAGAAAGATCACAGCTCAGGGGCATTGCTACAGAGGAATGATTAACTTATGAATGAAGTCCCAGCCCAGCATGACTCCATATAAGCATTCCAATGCTGACAGTCTATATAGTGTTTACCTTTGAAGTTGTAAGGCCACTTGTGGTGAACTCTGCAACTTCAAACATAGGTAAACACTAGATGACTATCTCCCTCTCTCTCTCTCTCTCTCTCTCTCTCTCTCTCTCTCTCCCCCTCCCCTCTCTCTGTCCTTCCTCTATCCTTCTCTGCCCCCCTCTCTCTCTCCCCCTTTCTCTCCCCCTCTCTCCCCCTCTCTTTCTCTCCTTTGTTTCTCTGCCCCCTCTCTCCCTCCCCTCACTTTCCTATGCATCTTCAGTGGCGTAGCAATAGGGGTAGCAGAGGTTGCGACCACACCGGGGCCATTGGATCAGAGGGGCCCCATAGGGTCCCTCCCTTAACAGCAGTTTTAGCTCTTTATTGGTCCTGTGCTTGTAATAGTCACTTCTATAGATGCTTTGAATGGTAGTAATCATTAACAAACTGTTCCCCATCCCCTTCTTGCACCTCTGGTACTGTGGTTGTCCTTGGCAGGTTTTGGTGCGCTGTATGAATTGTTCTGTATAGAGTTCTGGGGGGGGGGGGGGAGGGTTGGCAATGTAAAACTTGCACTGGGGCCCATAGGTCCTTAGTCATGCCAATGCGCATCTCTCTCTCTCCTTCCTCTCTCTCTCTGTCCTCTATCCCCTCTCTCTCTGCCTCCCCCCTCTCTCTCTCCCTCTGCCCCTCTCTCTCTGCCTCCCACTCTCTCCTACGCATCTCTCTCTCCTCCTCTCTCTCTGTCCTCTCTGCCCCCCTCTCTCCCTCCCCTCTCTCTCCTACGCATCTCTCTCTCCCTCCTCTCGCTCTCTCTGTCCTATCTGCCCACTCTCTCTCTATGCCTCCCACTCTCTCTCTCTCTCTGTCCATCTCTCTCTCTACCTTCTCTCTCTACCCCCTCTCTCTCTCTTTCTCCCTCCCCTCTTTCTGTCCCCTCTCTCTCGCCCTGTCTCCTCTCTCAGTGCCCCACTCTGTGCCCGTGTGTGCGTGCATATTTCTGTGTCCCACTCTGTGCCCCATCTTTCTTGTTTTTTGCCTCTACATGCATGGCCACGCCCATTTTTTTGCCACGGCTCTTACTCCCTGGTGTCAATGGGTGCCCCTAATCTCCTAGGATCCTAGCAAGGCCCCTGCTTATCACCTTAAAAACCAACAGGCGCTCGTGGGAGGTGGAAGGGGCAGGGCCAGGGTTGAGTCTTACAAGTAAATTCAAAATTTACAGATTCCTTTAGCAACTGTTGTATCTGGATTTGCTGATAGTGTTTACCCAGTTTTCTCTTCAGGTAACCTCTGACTAGGTATATTTACAAGATTTGTTTGGCTTGAATAATTGAGTTGTGGGATTGGTGTGCTGTAAGTATTATAATAACTAATTTATCCTTCTTTTCCCAGCACCTTTTCCTCCAAAACAGTTACAGGTTATTTCTACATCTTTAACTTCTGTGTCTCTGAGCTGGAGCAGACCTGACGAGTATCAGAGCTCTTACACTTACCGTGTGGTGGTATATCTGGCATCCTTGTCTGCAAACATAACCAGCATAGTAATGGCCAATGAGTCAGCTACAATAACGGATCTCACACCAGGAGAGACGTATAGGTTTATTGTATACACAGTGATGCACTGGGCTTCAGACCCTGTGTCAGTAATTGCCTGCACAGGTAAGAGAACCTCTGATTCTGTTTCACTATAACACAATACATTTAAAGTGGTCATTTGAATGCCGCAGTATGATTTTAAACTTAAACGTCGCCATGAGGAATGTTATTTTCTTTATAGCACACCTGAAGTGAGAAGGATATGGAGGCTTCCATATTTATTTCCTTTTAAACAATATCAGTTGCCTGGCAGTCCTGCGGATCTGTTTGGCTGCAGTAGTGTCTGAATCACACACCTGAAACAAGCATGCAGCCAAACCAGTCAGACTTCAGTCAGAAACCTCTGATCTGCTGCATGCTTGTTCAGGGTCTATGGATAAAAGTTTTACGCTGAATACTCACCTTGCAACAAAGGAAATTGGATCACAAGGACTCCCCACGACGACGAGTGCTCCCCAATCCATCTTCCTATGCGCAACGTCACATGACAGCACATGAACCAGACTTCAAGCAATTGTTGTACTTTGTGCAGGAGTCATTTAGGATCTTAAAGATCCAATCCGCCGTGATGTTCATTATCACCGTGCGATGCTAAACAACATTCCCATGATTGCACGCCTGCGTGAACGCAGAAACAGCCGCTCATCGCTCAAAAATATCTCCGTTGAGCGGTTATCAAGAAAATAGTCAGAGAAATGGCGAGGTGGGTATGGACCTTTAGAGGAAGAGGATCAGCAGGGCTGCCAGGCAATCTGCATTGTTGAAAAGGAAATAAATATGGCAGCCTCCATATCACTCTCACTTCAGGTGCTTTAAATCCGTTTGATTACTTTAATAAACTTAAAGCGGAATATAACCCTGCATTTCAACTTTGCTCTAAAACATTATTTACAGCATATTATATGCAACCAGCATTTTTTTATTAGACCAGCATTGGAAGGGTTATACACAGAGCTTTAAAGTTTCGTGGAGAGAACTGCTCCCGCAGCCGAAGTTTAGATAGATACATTTAAGTAAACAAAATGTAACAAGTGTGGAATGTCACTCACTCTCTCTGACTGTGCAGGAGCTGGAGGACAGCCAAAGAGTGTGTAACATTCCTTACTTGTTACATTCTGTTTAGTTAAATGTATCTATCTAAACTTCGGGTGCAGGAGCAGTTCTCTCCACGGAACTTTAAAGCTCTGTGTGTAACCCTTCCAATGCTGGTCTGGTAAAAAAAAAATGCTGGTTGCATATAATATGCTGTAAATAATGTTTTAGCGCAAAGTTGAAATGCAGGGTTATATTCCGCTTTAAAGGAAATCAGATGTTGTAATTATAGCTGTCTCTATTCAGTTCAATATGCAAACAGATTGGATCAAATTGGGATGATATCTTGAATCAATTTTCATAAAATTGGCCAATTTGTGGGCAGCCACATTTGATGGTAGTTTGATGGCAGTCGGCATAGCTGAAAATTATGGAGACTGCTTGCACAATTGCCATGTGTGGGACCATATTATATGATGGTAGGGGTGGTGCTTGAGATGGAGGGAGGCCAGAGTGGGCATTAGCTGGTGGTCATGCCATCACAAAGGCAGAGGATTTGGATGGAGGTGGGGAGGAGCAATGGCATTTTAAGGATACGCTAATATTTTACTTTCCATTTCAGTTCCAGGACAGGTTTCCGGCCTCACAGTGGACAGTTACCAATCGGTGAATTCTCTGGTGGCGAGCTGGGCGGCTCCAGCAGGAAATGTGGATAATTATACAGTCACCATAACAGGAGATGTAAATAGCACAATACAGACCAGCAATACACAAGTGACTGTCACAGGATTACACCCAGGCAGAGAATATACAGTCGCTGTACAGACAGTCACTAGGAACTGCAGCAGTGACCTCACTACAGCGACACAGGCCACGTGTGAGTAGGAGTACACATATAGTGAAAAACATAAGTAGTTGAACACCCTGCGTTTTAGAAATCATGGAGGGATCTGAAATTCACATTGTGCATGCGAGACAGTATTGAAAAAAAATAAAAAATCAGGAAAACAGATTTTATGATTTTTAAAGAATTTATTTGTGGTGCACTGCTGCACATAAGTATTTGGACACCTCAGAAAATCAGTGTTAATATTTGATACAGAAGCCTTCATTTGCAATTACAGAGGTCAAATGTTTCCTGTAGTTGTTGACCAGGTTTGCACACACTGCAAGAGGGAATTTGGCACACTCGACCCCTTTGCAGAAAAGCACCCCCAAAGCATGATGTTACCACCCCCATGCTTCACAGTAGGGATGATGTTCTTGGGATGCAATTATACATTATTTTTCCTCCAAACTACTACTACTTTGGTCTCATCTGACCACTTGACTTTCTCCCATGCTTCTCTGGATCATCCATACGGTCATTTGGCAAACTTCAGTTGGGCCTGGAGATGTGAAGACTTGAGCAGGAGAACCTGCTTTGTGCAAAGCAGGATTTGAAAGCATGACGTGTGCTACCGACAGTGACCTTTGAGACTGTGGTCCCAGCTCTCTTCATGCCATTGACCAGCTCCTCCCTTGTAGTTTTGGGCTGATTCTTCACCTTTCTTATCATCAGTGATTCCCCACGATTTGAGATGTATGGAGCCCCAGTGTGAGGGAGATTGGCAGTTGTCTTTAGCCTCTTCCATTTTCTAACAATTTCTCCAATAGTTTATCTATTTTTACTGTAATAATAGAAGCTTTTATGAAAATTTCCAGCAAATGTCTTTGTTCTCCAGATAGATAGGCGTTGAACAAAAGTAACCTTTTAATGAGGTTTATTGTTTCGGATTATAAAAATGCAAAGTACATAGTACAAATCTTCTAAGTAAAATAAAAAGAGTTATTAAAGATCTTAAATAAAATAAGAATTAAATAAAGTTTCTTTGCCTTGAAATGTCTGTGAGAATAGGACTTAAATATGTGTGCTTGAGTTTTTAGTCCCTCTGTGAATGTCCAGCGTGTGTCTCAACTTCCCTCCTCCTTTATTTAAATAACAACTGAGCTTCTGAAGTCTCAGGCTCCCAGCTGCCTTCTGATTGGTTGATTCAAATGATACTAACTCCTATCTGCTAACATATATAAACTTATATACTAAACAAATGTACTCATTAATATTAAAATCTATCTACTCATTAATAACTATATATATGTTCTTACATATAACTCACTATTCTAAAGATGCTAAAATAGTTATACAAATACAGTCTTGTTGGAATTCTTATGTAACTCCTATTCAGTCGTTCAGAAGAGCATTTCACAAGCTGCTTTGACCAGTCTCGGCTAAAGGAATTTCCCCTCCTCCAACTCTCAATAATAGAAGCCAGATGGCTTAGCTACCTTGTGGGGGAGAAAGTATCTCATGTTACTGAGGGGGTTGGGGTGGCATATGCTTCTCCTCCAAGTAACTCTTAAGACAGAGAAATGGTGGCCAAAGACTTTTGTACTATAATAGAAGCAAAACCGCATCTCCATAAATCCCTAGCTCACCTTCCAATATTTCCAAATGGGAGATTACTTTCACTAATTTAATAACCTCAGACAAGTCTAATCAACAGGATCCTTGTCATTTAAACTTTATCAAAATATAATATTTCATATCTCCCCCTTGAAAATATTATAATATTTTTATTATAAAATCATTCACAAATCACATTCACGTCACATTTGTATCCATTCATACTGGTCTATGAAGATTTGGTAAAGCTCCCCTATCTCCAAAATCTCTGTCCGCATTAATCAATTGTCTTAATTTCCTTTGAATCATAGTTCTGATATATAATTCCATTTCCCTAATTTCTATTTTGATTAATCTATAAAATTTCCTAATTCTAAATGCTAAAAGTATTTGACATATGATACAAAATATTATTATTATAAACAAAAGGAATATAGGATGTAATAATAAATTTCCTGCAGCTGATAACACTGAAGTTTTCCCTATAGTTCTTATCGATTTTTTCAAACTATTCCAAAAAGACGTACTAGAAAATGTGATAAAATCATGTTCTACATTTTCCAATATCCCTTGCTGATGGTTAAATCTAATCTCTGCCGCATGCAACTCTTTAGTCAGGGTTAACAACAATCCTTTGTCTTTAATTATTTCTTGTGTCTATTTATCCCAGGGAAATTCATTTATTTGTGAAACATTATATTGTATAGGGAGACTATCAACATCTTCAGATATCAAAGATGTGATATTGATTCTTAAATCATTTAAACTAACTGCATGTATGTCCCCTTCTATACAGTACAAACCTCTAACTAACTTTTCTGAATGAACACATGATTTAAAATGCCCTTTAACCATTTCTTCACTGGACATTACTTGAAAACATATCTTTCTTTGTTCTACGTGTGTGATTAGATCAGTGTGAGTGTTAACCCTTTCAATCCTTGCATTGCACAGACTTTGATTGTGATAACATGAATGATAAATAGGTTTTCCCTGATTAGGCAGACAAATAACCTTTGATTGAAAATGTAAACATGATGATAAATCTGATTGATCAACATTATTACTTTCTTCATCCATGGCAAAATCATTATAAAACATTTTATAATACAATAATTGTGTATCACTCACTGGAACCCCTAATATAGTCACAGGCACTATAATTTGTTCTTTACCCGCTATTGGTATCATTGATGTACTAATGCATTCATTCTGATTGCATCCGTACCATTTATTAATCCACAAATCTATATGATTCAATGCATATTTATATTTCTTAGGTAAATTTCGTAATATTCCTAGAGGTGTTATTCCTCCTTGGAAAGCCTGTGCTATAATTTTAAAATTTGTTGAATATTCAGTTTGGGTTTCCAAACATATCCTTGCCAACTGTGATTTTTGTTCACTATCAATCAACATTAAGGCTATATCTTGCAAATGTGATACAGAAGAACCTAAAACAGATGCAGTTTGTATTATCATATGCTCCATCAATTGGTTTATATTCCTTTGCACCTTTAATCCTTTACCTCCTAACAAACCCACTGTTTCTTTCTAAATCAGATTTCAAAGTTTTTACATCCAAGCTGTTAGTTATGGCACCAATGGTTCCTGCGCCTCCTAAAATACCCTCTATAATGCCTCGCTTGTTCCTAGGGAAAGTTTCAAAACTATTTTCAAACCATTGTTCCATTCCATGTATCGAATTTGCAAGATAATTTTGGCATGTCGGATATCTTGTGGAAATTTTCCAACTTGAAATATTAAACTTCCAAACTATCACAAATCTACCTTCTCTTAACAGTGGTTTGGTCTGGAAATGATTGAATTGAAAAGGACTTGCCTTGTAGAATTTTTTATCATTACAAATGGTCCTTTCAGGAGATTTGACTGTGATTTGAGTCATATCACAATTAGTAGGGAATACTTGTAGACTAATACAACATTTATAAATTCCATTATCTTCCATAGCCACTTCATTTAAAGAATAAATCAGGTTAGACCTTATCCATTTTACACTCCCTTCAGCACCTTGATTAATCACATGGATATTACCTTTGTAAACATTTCCCAGAAATTTATTATTTTTACTCCATGTTAAAGTTGCATTTGGAGGTAACACTACACTAGTATTGCATATCAATTGTATATCCTTATATCCTTTTCTGATTTCTAAAGAACGTGGCATAACTTTAATCTCTGGATACTCTATATTTGTCACGGTCAAATTAATTTTTATATTTGCTACTACATCTCCTTTGGATATTTGAAATTTCCAAAATCTATTAATATCTCCTTCAGCATCACTTTTAATGGCATTACTATCAGGAAATAAGAATACCATTACACCTTCGGACAATAGAACATCCTTTTCCCCCTTTTCCCCTTTCTTATATTCACTTCCAGTTCCTTTGGTAAAATTTCTAGACCAAACTGCTGAGTCATTGCCCTTGATTTGTACATACCAGAAATTAAATTCAGTTAAACTACAACTTATATTTCCTGTTATTTCATTATGGATATATTGTCCTGTCAATTTAGTGAATACATTTCTTGATTCTATCACTGCTTGGACACCTATATTTGTATTATGTTGGAAAAACAATTGTAAACAACAATCATTATCTGAACCTAGGCAAAAACATCCTACAATGTCATTTGTGGTATCTACAGTACTTTCTTTAAAAAATTCTTCATAGGAATAGCCTTTTCCTCTGGATAGTGTCTTACCCTTTAGCGAAACTTCAGAGCTTAAATTTGTTTCTTCAGCTTGCACTGTCACTGTTAAACAATGGATCACTGAAGTAATCAAAGTCACATAAAAAATAAACATCAAAAAAACATCTGTTGCTTTGTCTTTCAAGGCATCCCCCTTTAATCCATTCTTTGGATTAATCTTCTTCCATTTGGATTTATGCCCAGACATGATACCTGCAAAACAAATGCAGCATCATTATTTTGTAACATACAATTTGCATTGATCTACATGAACCCACATTTCTTGCTGCCTACGAACATTTTTAGCAGAGATTTGAGGTCTCTTAATTTTAATCATCACTTGGCCCAGCGTATCAATAATTTCAAAAGGACCTTCCCAATTACTGTGCCATGGTCCTGGTTTTTTAAACATTTTGACCATCACTAATGCCCCTTTCACAAATTTTGAATTATGAGGTGGCACCATTTTCTGCATATGAGATGCAGCATGTGGCAAAATTGCATTCAAATTTTCCTGCAACAACTGTAACCATTTAGTTTTTTCTATAGCCTCTCTCTGTGGAGTAGACAACCTTGGTTCCTGAGGAAATAAAAGTGGCATTTTCCTTCCTGTCATCAACTCAAAAGGAGTGTATTTAGTAGTTGCATTAGGAGTGCTCCTAATACCCATCAAAACAAAAGGAATGGCATCTACCCAAGTATTTCCTTTCTCCATTAGCATTTTAGCAATTCTTTGTTTGATTGTCCTATTCATCCTTTCCACAATGCCTGCTGACTGTGGGTGATAAGGCACATGGAATTGTTGCTTATTTCCCATGATATTACACATTGCTTGCATCACTTTTCCTGTAAAATGTGTTCCTCTATCACTAGATAAATTTAGTGGAATTCCCCATGTTGCAAACACATGACTGACTAGAGCCCTAGCAGTACTCAATGCATCATCTTTTCTCAAGGGAATAACTTCTACCCATTTTGAAAAAACATCAACCACCACCAATGCATATCTCAAACCTTGTTTACCCATAGGCAATGGACCTATAAAATCAATTTGCAATGTAGACCAAGGACCATCTGCAGGTGGAGTTCTCTGCAAAGGTGGTTTCTGTCCTTTTGGCCTGGGATTTATCTGTGCACAAATCAAACATGATTGAACTACATTCTGCACTGTTTCTTCCATTTTCTCCCAATAGAACTTCTCCTTCAAAACTTCTAACAACTTTTCCTGGCCCAAATGTCCCAAACTATTATGATTGAATTTAACAAATTCCACTTGTAAATGTTTGGGAATTACTGGATACAGAATTCCTCTCAGTTCGTAAAACAACATTTGATCTTTGCAAACAAAAGGAGATTTAGGATCTGTCATTTGAGCTACTAAAGAAGGATCTTTAGCCTGCTCTGCTGCAAAAGATACCTTTGTGACATCATCATCTTTTCTTGCAGCTGCGACAATCAATTTAGACTTTTCCTGTTCTATCTCTACACCTCTCATTGCTGCTTCTTTGGCCAACATATCTGCCAAATTATTACCTTCAGACAACTCACTATCATCTTTTCTGTGAGCGGGAACCTTTATAATCGCATAAGCTAAAGGATTTCTTTCGGCAATCTCCATAATCGATTGTAATATGTCTTTATACACTAGAGCCTTGTTAGATGAATCTACAAAACCTCTTCTCTTCCAAATTGGCAAATAGTCTAGCAATGTGTCAACCAAGAACAATCAGTGTAAATCACTAAAGGATTCTTATTCTCCTTTTCATCCAATTCCAGCACTGTTTTGACAGCTTGCAATTCTGCTCTTTGTGCTGAGTAATGACCAGGTAATTTATGCTGGATCGCATAACCTCTTTTAGGATACCAGATCGCATAGCCTGTACAATACTTCCCATCAACTTGATGTCTAGAACCATCTACAAACACTGGTTCATCAGACCTTTGCTCCTCCCGCCGGAAGAGAGAAGGAAAAGTTTCTGAACCCTCACAAGGACATACATGTTCTTGCCCTTGATAATCCATAAGTTGAGGAAGAATGTACTTAGCATTGTGATCTACCTGGATTTGTTTTGTCGACAAAGCTAATAACCACTGATTGAATTTTTGGTTAGTCACGCCTGGTAAATTCCTCTCTAGCAAAAGTTTCAAAGTAGAATGGGGAGTCTGCAAAATGATGTTATTAAATCCCACAATATGTTCAGTTGCTTTCATTGCATAATAAACTCCCAGCAGATGTCTGACACAAACATCAAATCCTTTTTCCACCGGTGTCAACAATCTAGAGAAATATCCCAATATTCTCCAGTTTCCACTTTGTTTTTGTAAAAGAACCACTGAAATGGACACATCTGAAACATGCACTTGAATAGCAAAACTAGCTTCTGGTGACTTATCAATTGTTGCTAGTGCTGGTGCATTTTGCAAAGCCTTTTTCAAATTTTCAAATGCCTGCATATGTCGATCTTCCCATGGGCCAAAACAATCTTTACTTTCTCCTTGCAACAATTCATACAAAACTGCTGCCTTTTCAGCAAAACCTTCTATGAATTCTCGCGAGTAATTTACAAGACCAAGGAATTGTCTCAGTGCTTTGTGATTGGTTGGAATGGGAAGTGACATGACAGCTTTAACCTTTTCTTGCAATGGCTGTCTTACACCATGGGCTATTTTCACTCCCAAGAATTCCACTTCCGTTTTCAAAAGTTTTACCTTGCTGGTATTTAATTTCAGACCTGCTTCTGACAAAATCATGAACAATTCATCTAGCAATTGCAAATGCTCACTCTCTGTTTCACTGAAAAGTAAAATATCATCGATGTACGATATAATACAATCTAGCCTCGAGAATTTTGACAGCACCTTTGTCATCGCTTGACAGAAAATTGAACTTGAAGAATGAAAACCTTGAGGCAGACCTGTAAATATAAATTGTTCATTGTTGTATGTAAAAGCGAATTTGTATTGACAACTTCTTGCCAATTTAATGGAGAAGTATGCGTTGGCTATGTCCAGACTTGAAAAATATTTGGCATTAGCTGACAATTTTGACATGACATCTGGCGTGCTGGAAACTATCTGCGTAATGTTTGGAGTATATTTATTAATCATACGTAAGTCCAGCAAAAACCGATACGTTTGATCACGTTTCAAAATACTCCAATATGGCGAATTACATACAGAATTTGCCTTTCTTATTACACCTTGATCTAATAAATCTTTAATTAGTTTTCCCATTGGTTCAATCGCATCTGGCGGCAATTTGTACTGCTTTTGAGGGGGAGGGTCTTTGCCCTCAATGTTGACTACAACATCTTTCATAGTCCCCACTTCACTTTGAAACTGAGCCCATAGCTGAGGATACCTTTGTATGACAGCTGTCAAACTTGGATTGTCATCCACCTCAGGCCATTTACGACAGGTCAGGTGGTTTTGACTTCT
Source organism: Hyperolius riggenbachi (assembly GCF_040937935.1). Classification (NCBI taxonomy): domain Eukaryota; kingdom Metazoa; phylum Chordata; class Amphibia; order Anura; family Hyperoliidae; genus Hyperolius; species Hyperolius riggenbachi. The sequence continues at coordinate 255,998,118 of NC_090656.1, forward strand.
GTCATGCAAATGCTTCCCACTTCATGGAAATCGTTAGGATCTATCAACACTGGTTTACGATTGATAGAATCTTTCCAAATAACTGCATTGTCCAGATCCAAAACCCAGCCTCTTTTCGTCATTTCATCCGATCCAATTATCGATTCCGCCCCTTTGTAATGCCAAATATCAATTTCAGTCTGCAAATAACCTGGAATTTCAAAAGACACATTTTTACACAAAGTATCTCTGTTTCCTGTCTTCCCGTCAAAGCCCACAACTGCCCATGTATTTGCCCCAGGCTGTAATGGCAAATCTTTTGTTGTGACACTGATCTGAGCGCCTGTGTCTAGCAAAAATAAAAACTCCTCTCTCTGTAAAATAGCTTTCACAAATGGTCTTCCGCAATTGTCTAAAAACAAAGGTGCTACAAATTCCAAGTTCCTGATTGGTTTAACCTCTGCTAGTCATGGAGTTTGTAACAGCCCCACTGACTGAAACCTGTCATTATCATCATTACCATCATAGCTGATCTTGATTTCATGTTACTGTTTGATCAGAGGTGCATATGGTGAAGATGCCTGAACTTCTACCTCTGCAGCTGGTGCAGAAGGTTTGGATTGAAAATTGACCAATCCATTTTCTTTGCCGAAATTCTTCCTCAGGTGCACATCATTCAAAAATCTAAAACATTTCCATTTAGTGTGTCCAGGCTTATTGCAATAATAACAAACCATTGGAGATCTTTGGTATGACTGCTTCTCCTTCTCATTCCTGCAGGGGGCAGCATCAGCTGGTTTTGTAAAAGAGACCTTACCCAAGTCTCCTCCCTGCATTTCAACATTTTTATTAGCAGAAATTTTAGCTTTGATATTCTTAGTTCTGATCTGCCTGCGAATTTTGTCAATAAACGCAGCTATTTGATTCAGATTCTCTTTTTCTACAGCGATAGTAGCTGAGATAGGATCCAAATACTGAAATTTCTTAACAAAAGCTTTTCTTAAAGCCGAATCTGACTCATCCTCTACTGTAAACAACATGTTATATATCTTTAAGAATTTCTGTTTGAATTCAAAAGGATCAGTTTCAAGAGTAGCCTTTAATGACTCTAACAAATCCAAATTTGGAACTTCATCTCCTGTCATGAACTTTAATAACTGTCTTAGTCTATCGTCCTCAGTGTGGTGTCTTTCGTCACCTCCAGCTGATAAAATAACACTGGGTTCTAAACGTTTACTCATGTGACTAGGCAACCACAAACGGAACACAGTGTTTTTCTGTAATTGGGACAAATTGAACCTGTCCGTGAAATCTTCAAATATTGTAATCAATTCAACGGCATCCAAACTTTTATTAAAAGGTGGAAGCATCTTAAATATCTTCATCAACTGATCATGTATTTTTAATTTTAATTTTCTAGCTCTTTCTAGCATTTCTTTTTTAATTAGTTCCCTGGGAGTAAGCTCTTCTTCTTCCTCTTCCTTATCCTCAGCATTCACGCTGCTTTCACCCTCAATACATGTCAGTGGATCTGGAAATACATGCTGTTTACTAGGACATCCACTAGGTGGAGCCCTTAATGGAGAAATGCCTGTATCTGTCCCAGATTTCGTTACCACCACAGAAATCAAATTTTTTTTCTGCATTTCTAGCATTTGTTGTGTTCTAAATTCTAATTGCTTCTCCAATTCTTCTAAGTATGCTGCTAAAATGTCACAATTTGGACAACCCTCTGACTCCTGCTGAACCGTACAAATCTGAGATGCAGATTGCACGTCTGTGGTAACTTGTGACTCATTTGCCTCACCAATAATCAAAGAATTAAACATCTGTACTAACTTCATTACATTTTTCGTCTTCTTTTTAATCTTACACAAGGTAAATCTAGAAGAATCTATTTCTTCATTAGCAGCCATGCATTGGCTATACATAGAAATCCACAACTCAGAATCTTTAGTAAATGTCCCTAAATCCTTAAAGGGATACTGTAGGGGGGTCGGGGGAAAATGAGCTGAACTTACCCGGGGCTTCTAATGGTCCCCCGCAGATATCCTGTGTTGGCGCAGCCACTCACCGATGCTCCGGCCCCGCCTCCAGTTCACTTCTGGAATTTCTGACTTTAAAGTCAGAAAACCACTGCGCCTGCACGCCCGTGTCCTCGCTCCCGCTGATGTCACCAGGAGTGTACTGCGCAGACACAGACCATACTGGGCCTGCGCTGTGTGCTCTTGATGACATCAGCGGGATCGAGGACACGGCAATGCAGGCGCAGTGGCTTTCAGACTTTAAAGTCTGAAATTCCAGAAGTGAACCGGAGGCGGGGCCGGAGCATCGGTGAGTGGCTGCGCCAACACAGGATGTCTGCGGGGGACCGTTAGAAGCCCCGGGTAACTTCAACTCATTTTCCCCTGACCCCCCTACAGTATCCCTTTAAACATCAAATCACTCTTCTCTGCGGAAAAATTAATAAAATCCATACTTATCAGACTCTAGTCGGTGGACTTGTCAACCGCATCTGGAAAAACATCACTCCTCTGTGACCGTTACTTTAAGCCTCAATAGATCCTCTTGGAAAACCTTCAACACTTTCAGAGATAGGAAGATTTTTTTCCCGCCAAAATCAAAGTTCAAAAATGAATAAAAATTCTTCAAAATATCAATCTTCCCCCGTGATGAATGTGAAAATATCGTTTTCCAATCCGTTTCTGGCTCGCCAATATGTAATAATAGAAGCTTTTATGAAAAATTCCAGCAAATGTCTTTGTTCTCCAGATAGATAGGCGTTGAACAAAAGTAACCTTTTAATGAGGTTTATTGTTTCGGATTATAAAAATACAAAGTACATAGTACAAATCTTCTAAGTAAAATAAAAAGAGTTATTAAAGATCTTAAATAAAATAAGAATTAAATAAAGTTTCTTTGTCTTGAAATGTCTGTGAGAATAGGACTTAAATATGTGTGCTTGAGTTTTTAGTCCCTCTGTGAATGTCCAGCGTGTGTCTCAACTTCCCTCCTCCTTTATTTAAATAACAACTGAGCTTCTGACGTCTCAGGCTCCCAGCTGCCTTCTGATTGGTTGATTCAAATGATACTAACTCCTATCTGCTAACATATATAAACTTATATACTAAACAAATGTACTTATTAATATTAAAATCTATCTACTCATTAATAACTATATATATGTTCTTACATATAACTCACTATTCTAAAGATGCTATAATAGTTATACAAATACAGTCTTGTTGGAATTATGTAACTTCTATTCAGTCGTTCAGAAGAGCATTTCACAAGCTGCTTTGACCAGTCTCGGCTAAAGGAATTTCCCCTCCTCCAACTCTCAATAATAGAAGCCAGATGGCTTAGCTACCTTGTGGGGGAGAAAGTATCTCATGTTACTGAGGGGGTTGGGGTGGCATATGCTTCACCTCCAAGTAACTCTTAAGACAGAGAAATGGTGGCCAAAGACTTTTGTACTATAATAGAAGCAAAACCGCATCTCCATAAATCCCTAGCTCACCTTCCAATATTTCCAAATGGGAGATTACTTTCACTAATTTAATAAACTCAGACAAGTCTAATCAACAGGATCCTTGTCAATTAAACTTTATCAAAATATAATATTTCATTTACCAAGCTGCTTGGCAATTACACCGTAGCCCTTCTAAGCCTTTTGGAGGTCCACAATTTTGTCTCTGGTGTCTGTTGACAGCTCTTTGGTCTTACCCATGGTAGTAGTTGGCGTCTGACTGACTGTGTGGTGGACAAGTGTCTTTAAAGAACTCAGACAGGTGCTACTAATTCAGATGAATGAGTGGAGTAGAGGTGGACTTTTTAAAGACAGAGTAACAAGTCTTTGAGAGCCAGAATTCTTGCTGATTTCCAGGTGTTCAGATAATTATATGCAGCAGTGCAATACAAATACATTTTTTAATAATCATACAATGTGATTTCCTGATTTGTTTTTTAAATGCTGCCTCTTTCAGTGGAACGGCACCTACAATGTGAATTCCAGATGCCTCCATGATTTCTAAGTGGGAAAATTGGAAAAATCACAGGTTGTTCAAATACATATGTTCCTCACTGTACTGATATACTGGTACCAGGTCTCTATTTAGGTAACCTAATAATTGTCTTGTTTTCTTCAACAGACCCCACCCCACCAGGAAACCTCACATTTAATGTGATCGGTACAAACAGCCTCACGCTATCTTGGTCAGATACAGTAAATATGTCTGGTGTGGTGAAGTCATTCAGTATATGTTACCAGTCTGTTACCTGCAATGGAACCTCAACAAACAATACAAGCGTCACACTTCAGAATCTGACATCTGGGACTAATTACACTATTTTTTTGTACACTGTGGGGGTCCGGGGGTATATGAGCTCCCCTATTACCAGTTATGCATACACAAGTAAGTTTATTTCTTACCCGTTTTTTCCATTGTAGTCCAGGTTCCATGGTACCCAGATAAGTTTAGGTTTCTGCCTTCGTCAGTCTGTAGGATGGGAGCAAATAGAGTAAACGTTTTATGAAATGATACCAAACTCTGACAGATTGACAGGTCTGATCATCAAACGCTAAATAATTCTATTTCCATAGCATCTTGAATGTTCTAATTTTAACAAGACATTAGCTTCAATTCATAAAGCATTACCGCATTCAGTAATGCAGAAAACAGCTGACTTTACCAAGTGTCAATTCATAATGGCTGTTACCGCATGAAAAACTGAAATTACCGAGCAGTGAGGTAAATTACCGACTTGTGCGGTAATTACCTCAACACATGTCAGTTAATGTCAGCAAATGTCAATTCATAAAGCCGGCTACAACAAGCGGTCATACCCACGATAATTAACGATACCTCTGGTGTGGTCTTAAAGTGCACCAGAGCTCTTGAACATAGAAAGATTTATACATACCTGGGGCTTCCTCCAGCCCCATACACTCCGATCGCTCTCACGCTGCCGTCCTTAGTCTTCTGCAGCGCTGATACCGGGTCCCCGCACCTCTGTCAGTCGGAGCCAGTCTGACGTAAGAGAAGTGTGCTCTCTACATATCGCTCCAGGAGCTGCTGGAGAGATACGCAAAGAGTGCATTTCTCCTGCATACACTGGAGCCGACTGATGGAAGTGTGACGATCTGGTACCGGCGCTGCAAAAGACTGAGGACGGCGGCGTGAGAGCGATCGGAGTGTATGGGGCTGGAGGAAGCCCCAGGTATGTATACATTTTTCTTTGTTCAAGAGCTCTGAGTCCCTTTAACAATGCAAAGTCTCTGTGAGTCTGTGCAGGGAAGCATGACTCACACAAGCAAAAGCAGAGACAGCTGTGGCTGACAGGAGCAGGGAGCCAAGCAGCCAACAGAAACAGCCCCTGACTCCTGATCAGATTTTGATAGGACCTGCAGGCGTTCTCCTGCAGGACAAAACTTTTCTAGCCCCGGGCAGCCAGCAGAGAATCAGAACAAAACAAATCTACCCAGATACCCTTCAGCAGTGTAACCCATTCAGTTCCTGATTGAATATGCGGAGGAGCTAGTGGGGAAATCACCTAAGTATGACATGTGTAATGTCTCCTGGAAGTTCATCTAAGCTGTGGCAATTAAATAAAATGTTAAGAAAGACTAATGGAAAGATTCAGAGCGAGCAGAGGCAGTATAACAAACATGTACATTCTAAAGGGATGTGGGGATGCCTTTTACTATTGTTATGCCCTCACTGCATGTAATTACCGCTTATAACAAAACAGAGACAACTCCACACTTCTGCTGTTACTGCTTAATGGGCTTCGGTTATTTACCGCACTTCAAAGGCACCTGCAAAAATCTTTATGAATTAGCACACAAAAGTCTAAAACACCGAATGCGGTATTTTAACGACCAGAATATTTTATCACACAGCCTTTCATGAATTGAGGCCATTACCCTGATTTTTAGAAGCATGCTGATATATCTGTTTTCTGTCTCAGATAATCCGTTCTCTAGTTCTTAATAACTGTGATTTTCCCATTGTCCGCAGTTCAGATTTTGGAGGGAGATCTTTAATCTGAGCTGATCTGAGTTCAAATGAACAGACCATGTGGCATTGGTATAGTGGCGTGAAAAGACTAGGGGCTCGATTAACTAAAGCGTGCTAACACTTAGCACGACAGTCATAAGCCGCTTTGCACGTGATATCATGTGCTAAGTATCATTATCACGTGAAGTCACTGCAGATCACGCGAACGAAATGTAGATCATGAATTATTATTACCGTACTAGCTGACCTAAGCCCGTTTAAAAACTGAACGTGCTCCTGCGGCGCGCACCCATCACGTGCGCATGCCGCGCACGCACCCGTCCGCCCGCCTGTTGGCCCTGTCCACCCCTTGAAGCCGCACGTCACTTCCCCTCAGTGTCTCTGCGCACATGCGCAGTTCGTTATGAGTAGGGACCCACACACACAGGGACACACACGGACACAGAGACACTTAGATATTATTACTGTATACATGTGCTTACATTAACATGTGAGTTAATGTATTATGGCACGTGCAAAGTTTAATGCGCATCGATTTATGTACTGTATACAGTAATAATTCATGATCTACATTCCGTTCGCGTGATCTGCAGTGACTTCACGTGATAATGATACTAAGCATGTGATACATTGCACGTGCAAAACCTTCACACACGTGTTTGCACATGTAAAGCCTTTACACGTGATAACTGAGTTATCACGCTTTGGTGAATCGAGCCCTAGGTGTGAAAGCTGGTCTATTCAGAGGAGAAGATAGTGGGGAAACGTTTTCTGCGTTTATTTAAACATAAACTGACAGTACAGCTGCACTGGAACGATATGGCACTGTTGCGCATTGTTCAGTTCAGGACATGTTGTACTCCTAAAAAGGTTATTTCCCCTTAAAAACCACAACAATTCTCACAAATCAAGCTCCTCCCAATCCTGCCAATAACTCAATTATTTAAAAAATGGAAAAAAAAAATCATTATTTCTCAGTTTTCAGCCATTATATTTTAAAATAATATATGTTACCATAATTAAAACCCACACATTTTATTTGCCCATATGTCCCGGTTATTAAAACGTTTAAAATATTTCCTTAGTACAATTTATGGTGCCAATATTTTATTTGTAAATAAAGGTGCAGTTTTTCAATTTTGCATCCATCACTAATTAGAAGCCCATGATTTGAAAAATAGCATTAATATACCTTTTCGACACATATTTTTAAAAAGTTCAGTCCCTAAGATAACTATGTATTTTTTTATTTGTAATTTTTTTTTAATATGCATATCATTTATTTAGGTAACTATGGGAGAGGGTGGGAGGTAAGGGGTTAATTTTAAATGTAATGGTGGGTCTTTTATTAAAAAAAATGAATGTAGGTGTAATTTTACTATTTGGCCACAAGATGTCCTTGCGCATTATTTTCCCATTAGCGTACTATAAGTACGGTAAACGGGGAGTAATGCGTGGACTTGCTACTCTGGTAGTTGCAATGACGCAGGCATCTCATTGATGCCGGCGATCATTGACACGGGGATTTAGATTAATGAATGGAAACTGCATTCCTATTAATTTATCTCACCACTAACGGGCAGCGGCGAGTACCCGCATGGGAGTGAGCGACTGCCATCCAAAGCCATTGACGAAGCTCCCTGGGCAGGTGCTGAAGTCCTGTGGGACATAGATATACTGTCGCTAACCACATAAATGGTTAATGTATTAGAGAACAAAAATGGGATTTTGAGTATTGTCACACTTTAACCTTTTGGGGACCGACATAGTTTGAATCTACGTCCAGCAGGTGGTGCTGCCGCCCTGACTGAACGTTGATTTAACGTCCGCGCTAACGAACCATCTCAATGCAATCGTGTGCACCGGGGAGGGGAGATTAAGCTGTCATATGACAGCTGACATCTCCCCTCAGTGATCAGCAGCCATCGCGTATGGCTGCTGATCACTATGATCGCCGGCGGATCAAAGTGATCACTTACAGAGCTGCGGCGGTAGGGGGGAAAGAAGGGGATCCACTCACCTTCGTGCCGTTCCCCCGACGATCGGCGCTCCCCTCCGCTTTGGCTGGCATCCCTGCTGGATTTATGCTAAGTGCCGTGTCCCGGCTTGATGATGTCATCAAGCCGCGACCTGGGACTTGGCGTCAGTATGAGCCGGGAAGCCAGCGAGAGTGGAGGTGTCTACAGCTGCTCGTCGCTGGAGCCTGGGAGGTGAGTAAAAGCTGCCATCAATACGGGGGGCACCTGGCCACCCAGGGGGGACCATACCATAGTGCCCACGGTAGGGATCCGGCTGCTTGACCCCCCGAAAACACGCCACCCCCCTCCATGTAAAATGCTGGTCCTTAAGGGGTGGTAGGCAGCTGGTCCCGAAGGGGTTAAAGCACCTGATTAATAACATTTATTTATTTTTACACTTTTTAGAACCAAGAACTGTAAATTATCTGCAAGCCACTAATCTGACTGTAAATAGTGCATACTTATACTGGAGCAGACCGGAGGAGTATCAGAGCGCCTACAGCTACAGAGTGCTGACCAATGTCACCTCATCATCATCCACACTGATAAATGACACAACAGTAACCAGCGAATCAGCTACGGTAATGGGTCTGACCCCAGGAGAGACGTATATCTTCACCGTATATACAGTCGCTGCTGATGGGGTCACTGAATCAGATCCGGTATCTATAGTTACCTGCACAGGTGAGAGCATCTGCCATCCTGCATACACAATACAACTTCTGAGTAGACAGGCACTTGTAAAATAGTCTTGTGATTATTAGTGATGTAACGAACATCAAATTTTGTGTTTGTGAATTCAAATGTTCACAAACCGGCCATTTGCAGTGGGCTGCGCAGACTTTAGCTGTTATCAGTAAAGCCCCCTTACGTTCTAGAAACACCAAATTTGCAAAAACATTTTTCAAAAAGACCTTATAGTTTTTTAGCAAATCGATGATAAAGTTGAAGGAAAAAAGTAGCAAAGTGAATGTGGTAAAATGACAGTGTATTAATTTGGCATTTCTTTATATTTTTGGTTCAGAGTGTGAAAAATATAAAAAAAAATGTGGGGTCCCCCCTCCTGAGCCTTTTTAACCCCTTGTCTCCATGCAGGCTGGGATAGCCAGAATGAGGAGCCTTGGCCGCGTGGGGCTCTGCACCCTGAGCCAAGCTTTCCCTTTACCCCTGAGCCCTTGTGCAATCCATGGACAAGGGGCTCTTGCCCACCTCTGGTGCCCTAGGAGGAGGTGGGGATCAATGACGCCCTGTTGGGTTCATGGTGGCATCTTGGAGTCCCTTTTAAGCAAGGGAACCCCAGATACCAGCCCCCTCCCCAGGAGAAATGAGTATAGAGGTACAAAGTACCCTTTACCCAATCCCTCAAAGAGTTAAATAAAATAAAAACGTAAAGTCCTTTATTATTCTTAATTAACCATAAATACTTACCTTTACATTGTTCTTATGCCAAAATCCTCGGAAATTATCCCACTCCAATATCCTCTATCTTGCAACCTTCATTGAAGATCTCTGCCACACACCGCCACTCCCTGCTCAGTTCTAGCTATATTAAAGGACAACTGTAGTGAGAAAAATATGGAGGCTGCCATACTTCTTTTCTTTTAAACAATACCAGTTGCCTGGCAGCCTTGCTGATCTATTTGACTGGCAGCCCTGCGGATCTATTTCTGAAAAACACCAGAAACTAGCATGCAGCTAATTTTGTCAGATCTGACAATAATGTCAGAAACACCCGATATGCTGCATGCTTGTTCAGGGGCTGTGGCTAAAAGTATAAGAGGATCAACAGGATAGCGAGGCAACTGGTATTGCTTAAAATAGAATAAATATGGCAGCATCCATATACCTCTTTCTTCACTTGTCCTTTAAGTGTAGCTAGAGCAAAAAGCATCTTTGAATTTGGCTCCATGGCTCCCCTTTGGTCTATTAGGAGATCCGGTATGCTTAGTATAGCTAGATCTCTGCCCCTGCGGGGCTCCCGCTCTCCTCCCTGCCCACCGCACCTATTGCACCCACTCACACTGGCACCCTGGAGCACCCATAGCACCCTGATATCGATTTTCTTAATAACTATACAGTATTTTTGAAAAAAATATTTCCCTCTTGTTCCCACTGTCCTTCTTAACATACCCTGCAAATGTGATGTTTCTAGCATGTACAGGGTCTTTGCTATTAACCGCTAGTTGGTGGCCAGTAAATTTAATGTAGAAAATGTAAACGTAAATTTTTATACAAAAAAAATTGTGTTAAATGCGAATGGCGAGCAGCCCAAATTCACCAGGATCTGTCTGCCGGCTAACTGTTTGGGCTATCTCTAGTGATTATTGTGTTTCAGTTCCAGGACAAGCTGCTGCCATCACGGTGAGCAGTTACCAGTCGGTGAATTCTCTGGTGGCGAGCTGGGCGGCTCCAGCAGGAAATGTGGATTATTATAACATTTCTATCACAGGAGATGTGAATAACACAATACAGACAAACACGACATCAGTGACGTTCTCAGGATTGTCCCCGGGCAGAGAATATACAGTCACTGTGCAGACAGTCAGCGGGAGCTGCAGCAATACAGCCTCTCCGGTGACAGAGGCCACATGTGAGTAGGATCAGAGTCATGTGACTTATCCTGATAAAGTTCTATCTTAAAGAGGACCTGAACTCAGAACTTCCTCTCTGCTCTAAAAGATAAGCAACAGCATAATCACCTTTAAAGAAAAAAACAACTCTTTTTTTAAACCCGACAAGCCTGCAGTAAATCTGCAATGTGTCTACTTCCTGCTTTCATGGAAGCAGACCACAGGGTAAACACAGGGTAAGTTAATACCCTGTGTTTACAAATTAGCTGCTCTGCGGTGGCAGAGGAGATTCCTGAGCTGACACAGTTGAGATTGAATTACAGTTGTGATTAGTCACAGATGAGGTGGAATTAGGCTAACATCTCTAAATACATACATTGTGCATTTCTCTGTGTCCTGTGCAAGAGTTAAAGAAGCACTATGGCGAATTTTTTTTTTAATTTTAAATATGTGCAAACATAGACAAATAAGAAGTAGGTTTTCTTCCAGAGTAAAATTACTTTCTCCTATGTTGCTGTCACTTAGGCCTCTTTCACAGTGGGACGTTGCGCTTGATGCGACGTGAAAGTCGCACAACGTGCCCCTAACGCAGCGCATGTAGGTTATGAAATTGGACGTTATTTTGCACTGCATTATGTGTCCTTTGGTGCGCCGTTTTCGTTGCATACTGATGGAACGAAAACGGCGCATGCGTTACATTTAAAAAAAACAAACATTACTGGGCATGTGCAACACACATAACGCAGCAAATGTATTGCTAAACACACAGCATGCAGCACTTCCTAAATATTGCTACACGTTACACACAACGCAACGTGTGCACTGTGAATGTCGCACAGACTTTGTACTGCTGGGCGTTAGTCTAGTTATAATTTTTTATAACGTGCGACTTTAAGTCCCAATGTGAAAGAGGCCTTACAGTAGGTAGTAGAAATCTGACAGAATGACAGGTTTTGGACTAGTCCATCTCTTCAAAGGGGATTCTTATCAAGGCTTTTATTCTTTATAAAGATATTCCCTAAAGATGGGCATACATGGTACAATTTTTTCATCCAATCTTACCAATTCTATGTAGTATAAGATAACTGCCTAAATTATCCTTTCAGTATATTCACTTAATTTACCCTTATACTACATGGAAATGGTAAGATTGTATGAAAAAATTGTACCATGTATGGCCACCATTAAAATAATTTATACAATGATGCTGGCCAGCTTCCCTGCTCACTACACAGTTTTTTGGCAGTTGGACAGAGCAACTGCCATTCACTAAGTGCTTTTGAAAATAAATAAATCCCTGAGAATCACCCCATGAAGAGATGGACTAGTCCAAAACCTGTTGCTTCTGTCAGATTTCTACTATCTACTGTAAGTGACAGAAAAGTAATTTATAGCTAATTTTACTTTGGAAAAAACGTACTTCTTATTAGTTCATGTTTGCACATATTTTACATTTTACAACTTTTCGCCATATTGCCCCTTTAAGGATCCCCTTTAATACCACTGTATATTGCCCTGGATAAGCCAATAATTTTGGGGCTAAACATGCAGAAGTGGGTGTCGGCTTATCCGCCAGTGACAGCCTACGTGTATGGCCCACCTATGCAGCATAGGCATTGGATGCATAGCAGTAACCATAGCTACCTCTCCTGTGGTATGTAGATCTGTATTTTGGTGTGCAGCCTAATATCTACTTCAGCACGTTGCGATCCGCCACAGGGTCACTCTAACTTCTGTTGTTTAGCATAACTTTATAATCCTCTTATTCTTTTTGGCAGACCCCTCCCCACCAGGAAACATCACTTTTGACACTGTTGGTAGCGACAGGATCAGCTTATCTTGGGGAGATCCAGGAAACATGAACGGTGTGATAAGGACATACGGTGTAGCCTTTGGGAGTTTGTCTGTGATAAATAACGCCATTGTTCAGACCATTCTGGATTCTGTTAGCTCTTACTTCAGCTGGACTACATCAGATAATACAAGTGTCACCCTTCAGAATCTGACATCCGGGACCAATTACACCATTGTCGTGGTGACAGTCGGAGTCCGGGGGTACTGGAGCATGCCTGTGAGCAGAAATGTCTTCACAAGTAAGTCTGTTTTGTATTTATACTTTCTTTGTGCCTTATTTTCCTTGTGAAAGGAGATCCAATTGTACCTGCCCATACTTCTGTATCATTCTGACATGTTTTACTCCTAAAATTAACCACTTACCCAACACAGGTTATTTCCCCTTAAAAAACACAGCAATTTTCACAAATCAAGCTCCTCCCATTCATTTGCCAATAACTTTATCACTACTTAACAGGCCAAATTGATTTATATATTGTTTTTTGCAGGACAAACTAGGCTTTCTTTGGGTAGTACTTTTTGTTAAGAAATATTTTTTTTTCCTCTATGTATTTTAAAGGTAATTAGGAAAAAAATGTAAAAGTAATTAATTCTCAGTTTTCAGACATTATAGTTTAAAAATGAAAAAGTGGTACTAGGGTTACAACCCACCCACACATTGTATTTACCCATTTGTCCCAGTTAACGTTTAAATGATGTCCATAGTGCAGCGTATGGTGACAATATTTTATTTGGAAATAAAGGTGTATTTTCCGTCATTTAGCTGCTAATTGATAAGTTTGGCTTTACCAACCAATATTATCAGATTGTTTTGGAAGCGTAATAAACTGTAAACATGGCAGAAAAGTTCCTGCTGTATCCAGGAGGAAAGCAAATAACTTTATCTCCTTTTTCTCATAATTACTTAATTAGGAGTCAATCTGATCATTTGTCCTGCATCAGGCAATGATATCACTGAGCTTCAGTGAGGTGTAAATATGCAGTCAAATGACATCAGAACAGTCTTATAGTGTTGCATATTAATCTTTTACTGTGTTTAATACATTAGAGCAGAAATTTGATTGTGTAGTCACACTTTAAAGCACCTGATTAATAACAGTTTATTTATTTTTACACATTTTAGAACCAAGAACTGTAAATAATCTGCAAGCCACTAATCTGACTGTAAATAGTGCGTTCTTATACTGGAGTAGACCAGACGAGTATCAGAGCGCCTACAGCTACAGAGTGCTGACCAATGTCACCTCCTCATCCTCCACACTGATAAATGACACAACAGTGACTAGCGAATCAGCTACAGTAATGGGTCTGACCCCAGGAGAGACGTATACCTTCACTGTATATACAGTCGCTGCTGATGGGGTCACTGAATCAGATCCGGTATCCATAGTTACCTGCACAGGTGAGGGCATCTGCCATCCTGCATCAACAATACAACTTCTGAATAGACACGTTTGTGTGAAATGCGTTCTTCTGATTATTGTGTTTCAGTTCCAGGACAAACTGCCGCCATCACGGTGAGCAGTTACCAGTCGGTGAATTCTCTGGTGGCGAGATGGGCGGCTCCAGCAGGAAAAGTGGATTATTATAACATTTCTATCACAGGAGATGTGAATAACACAATACAGACAAACACGACATCAGTGGCGTTCTCAGGATTGTCCCCGGGCAGAGAATATACAGTCACTGTGCAGACAGTCAGTGGGAGCTGCAGCAATACAGCCTCTCCGGTGACGGAGGCCACATGTGAGTAGAATCAGAGTCATGTGACTCATCCTGATACTATTCTGGCTTAAAGCGGACCTGAACTCAGAACTTCCTCTCTGCTCTAAAAGATAAGCAACAGCATAATCACCTTTAAAGAAAAAAACAACTCTTTTTTTAAACCCGACGAGCCTGCAGTAAATCTGCAATGTGTCTACTTCCTGCTTTCATGGAAGCAGACCACAGGGTAAACACAGGGTAAGTTAATACCCTGTGTTTACAAATTAGCTGCTCTGCGGTGGCAGAGGAGATTCCTGAGCTGACACAGTTGAGATTGAATTACAGTTGTGATTAGTCACAGATGAGGTGGAATTAGGCTAACATCTCTAAATACATACATTGTGCATTTCTCTGTGTCCTGTGCAAGAGTTAAAGAAGCACTATGGCGATTTTTTTTTTAAATTTTAAATATGTGCAAACATAGACAAATAAGAAGTAGGTTTTTTTCCAGAGTAAAATTACTTTCTCCTATGTTGCTGTCACTTAGGCCTCTTTCACAGTGGGACGTTGCGCTTGATGTGACGTGAAAGTCGCACAACGTGCCCCTAACGCAGCGCATGTAGGTTATGAAGTTGGACGTTATTTTGCACTGCGTTATGTGTCATTTGGTGCGCCGTTTTCGTTGCATACTGATGGAACGAAAACGGCGCATGCGTTACATTTAAAAAAAAAAAAAAAAACATTACTGGGCATGTGCAACACACATAACGCAGCAAATGTATTGCTAAACGCACAGCATGCAGCACTTCCTAAATATTGCTACACGTTACACACAACGCAACGTGTGCACTGTGAATGTCGCACAGACTTTGTACTGCTGGGCGTTAGTCTAGTTATAATTTTTTATAACGTGCGACTTTAAGTCCCAATGTGAAAGAGGCCTTACAGTAGGTAGTAGAAATCTGACAGAATGACAGGTTTTGGACTAGTCCATCTCTTCATAGGGGATTCTCAGCAAGGCTTTTATTCTTTATAAAGATATTCCCTAAAAGAATTTATACAATGATGCTGGCCAGCTTCCCTGCTCACTACACAGTTTTTTGGCAGTTGGACAGAGCAACTGCCATTCACTAAGTGCTTTTGAAAATAAATAAATCCCTGAGAATCACCCCATGAAGAGATGGACTAGTCCAAAACCTGTTGCTTCTGTCAGATTTCTACTATCTACTGTAAGTGACAGAAAAGTAATTTATAGCTAATTTTACTTTGGAAAAAACGTACTTCTTATTAGTTCATGTTTGCACATATTTTACATTTTACAACTTTTCGCCATATTGCCCCTTTAAGGATCCACTTTAATACCACTGTATATTGCCCTGGGTAAGCCAATAATTTTGGGGCTAAACATGCAGAAGGGGGTGTCGGTTTATCCGCCAGTGACAGCCTACGTGTATGGCCCACCTATGCAGCATAGGCATTGGAAGCATACCAGTAACCATAGCAACCTCTCCCGTGGTATGTAGATCTGTATTTTGGTGTGCAGCCTAATATCTACTTCAGCACGTTGCGATCCGCCACAGGGTCACTCTAACTTCTGTTGTTTAGCATAACTTTATAATCCTCTTATTCTTTTTGGCAGACCCCTCCCCACCAGGAAACATCACTTTTGACACTGTTGGTAGCGACAGCATCAGCTTATCTTGGGGAGATCCAGGAAACATGAACGGTGTGATAAGGACATATGGTGTAGCCTTTGGGAGTTTGTCTGTGATAAATAACGCCATTGTTCAGACCATTCTGGATTCTGTTAGCTCTTACTTCAGCTGGACTACATCAGATAATACAAGTGTCACCCTTCAGAATCTGACATCCGGGACCAATTACACCATTGTCGTGGTGACAGTCGGAGTCCGGGGATACTGGAGCATTCCTGTGAGCAGAAATGTCTTCACAAGTAAGACTGTTTTGTATTTATACTTTCTTTGTGACTTATTTTTCTTGTGAAAGGAGATCCAATTGTACCTGTCCATACTTCTGTATCATTCTAACATGTTTTACTCCTAAAATTAACCACTTACCCAACACAGGTTATTTCCCCTTAAAAAACACAGCAATTTTCACAAATCAAGCTCGTCCCATTCATTTGCCAATAACTTTATCACTACTTAACAGGCCAAATTGATTTATATATTGTTTTTTGCAGGACAAACTAGGCTTTCTTTGGGTAGTACTTTTTGTTAAGAAATATTTTTTTTCCTCTATGTATTTTAAAGGTAATTAGGAAAAAAAATTAAAAGTAATTAATTCTCAGTTTTCAGACATTATAGTTTAAAAATGAAAAAGTGGTACTAGGGTTACAACCCACCCACACATTGTATTTACCCATTTGTCTCAGTTAACGTTTAAATGATGTCCATAGTGCAGCGTATGGTGACAATATTTTATTTGGAAATAAAGGTGTATTTTCCGTCATTTAGCTGCTAATTGATAAGTTTGGCTTTACCAACCAATATTATCAGATTGTTTTGGAAGCGTAATAAACTGTAAACATGGCAGAAAAGTTCCTGCTGTATCCAGGAGGAAAGCAAATAACTTTATCTCCTTTTTCTCATAATTACTTAATTAGGAGTCAATCTGATCATTTGTCCTGCATCAGGCAATGATATCACTGAGCTTCAGTGAGGTGTAAATATGCAGTCAAATGACATCAGAACAGTCTTATAGTGTTTCATATTAATCTTTTACTGTGTTTAATACATTAGAGCAGAAATTTGATTGTGCAGTCACACTTTAAAGCACCTGATTAATAACAGTTTATTTATTTTTACACTTTTTAGAACCAAGAACTGTAAATTATCTGCAAGCCACTAATCTGACTGTAAATAGTGCGTACTTATACTGGAGCAGACCGGAGGAGTATCAGAGCGCCTACAGCTACAGAGTGCTGACCAATATCACCTCCTCATCCTCCACACTGATAAATGACACAACAGTGACCAGCGAATCAGCTACGGTAATGGGTCTGACCCCAGGAGAGACGTATATCTTCACTGTATATACAGTCGCTGCTGATGGGGTCACTGAATCAGATCCGGTATCTATAGTTACCTGCACAGGTGAGGGCATCTGCCATCCTGCATACACAATACAGCTTCTGAATAGACACGTGTGTGTGAAATGCGTTCTTCTGATTATTGTGTTTCAGTTCCAGGACAAGCTGCCGCCATCACGGTGAGCAGTTACCAGTCGGTGAACTCTCTGGTGGCGAGCTGGGCGGCTCCAGCAGGAAAAGTGGATTATTATAACATTTCTATCACAGGAGATGTGAATAACACAATACAGACAAACACGACATCAGTGACGTTCTCAGGATTGTCCCCAGGCAGAGAATATACAGTCACTGTGCAGACAGTCAGTGGGAGCTGCAGCAATACAGCCTCTCCGGTGACGGAGGCCACATGTGAGTAGAATCAGAGTCATGTGACTTATCCTGATACTGTTCTGTCTTAAAGCGGACCTGAACTCAGAACTTCCTCTCTGCTCTAAAAGATAAGCAACAGCATAATCGCCTAAAGAAAAACATTTCCTTGTTACAGCTGATACAAATCCTGCAATAAATCTGCAGTGTGTCTACTTCCTGCTTGCATGGAAGCAGACACTGTGTTAACATCCTGTGTTGACAAATTAGCTGCTCTGCTGTGGCAGCCATCTGACAGCTGAGAAAGTAAATTACAACTTGTTATTAGTCACAAATGAGTGGGAATGAAGCTACGCTCTCTAAATACCAACAGGGTGCATTTCTCTATATTTTCCTTCTGTCATGCAAGAGTTCAGGTCCATTTTAATACCACTGTATATTGCCCTGGATAAGCTGATATGTTTGTAGTGAATTCTGGGGCTAAACATGCAGAAGGGGGTGTCGGCTTATCCGCCAGTGACATCCTATGTGCATGGCCCACCTATGCAGTATAGGCATTGGAAGCATACCAGTAACCATAGCTACCTCTCCTGTGGTTCCTAGATCTCTATTTTGGTGTGCAGCCTAATGATGATCGTAATCAACAAATTAAGATTTAGCTAAATTTCGCGTAAATTTTCACAATTACGCTTATACGTAATTACGATTTGAAAATTCAGTTGATTTTGTCTAGATATTTGTAATTTTGCATAACATTTCGCGAAATTTCACGTAATTTCTTGCTGACTTCAGCAGTGAATAGCAAAGTTCCCATACATGCTATTGACTCCAAGATTGCTACAGATGTTAAAGAGAATTGTGGGTAAGTAAAAAAAAATAAAAATTCAAAAAGACCTTGTAGTGTTTGAGAAACTCGATTTTAAAAATGCAAGTAAGAAATGGTTTTTAAACTTAGAAAAACAACAGTTTAAAAACCATTTTTCTTTGCATTTTTAAAATCGAGTTTCTCAAACACTACAAGGTCTTTTTGAAAAATTCCTTTTTTAACTTATACCCACTATTCTGCTGAACATATGTAGCAATTTTGGTAGCAATAGCATAGATGGGGTTTTGCTATTTAATTAACTACTTTCACCTCCTGGACGTAGAAGCTACGTCCAGGAGGCCATGTGCGCTCCCGCGGCCGATTGCGTGCGTGCACGCACGCTCCCGGCAGAAGATCGTTAGCCCAGGAATCAATAAATCGGCCCATGGTGCCCGATCACTAATTGCTCTCCCCCGCAGAAAAAGCGACAGCTTCTCTTGGAAGCCTTGCTTTTTCTGCCTCTTGCGTCCCCCTACGTCACTCTGAGCATAACATGTCATGTAAACAAACCTAAGATTGCCGTCTTGTGGCAAAAAAGTAAATCTACATCTACATTAAAAAAAATAAAAATAAACATATATTTACATTAAAAAAATTACTATTTACATCCCACCCTCCCAAAAATACCCAAATTAAATGTTTAATATTAATAATAAAAAAACATTAAAATAAAAAAAACACAAGTATTTACCTAAGGGTCTAAACTTTTTAAATATCTATGTAAAGATGAAATATTTCTATTTTTTTTTTATTTTTTTATTATAAGCATGTAAATAGTGATGGATGCAAAATGGAAAAAAAATGCACTTTTATTTCCAAATAAAATATTGTTGCCATACATTGTGATAGGGACATAATTTAAACAGTGTAATAACCGGGACAAATGGGCAAATACAATACGTGTGTTTTAATTATGGAGGCATGTATTATTTCAAAACTATAATGGCCGAAAACTGAGAAATAATGAATTTTTTCAGTTTTTTTCTTATTTTTACTGTTAAAATGCATTTACAGTAAGGTAGCTCTTAGCAAAAATGTACCACCCAAAGAAAGCCCAATTGGTGGCAGAAAAAACAAGATATAGATCAGTTCATTGTGATAAGTAGTGATAAAGTTATAGGCTAATGAATGGGAGGTGAACATTGCTCGGATGCATAAAGTGAAAACGACTGAGGGCTGAAGTAGTTAAGCACAAAATTATGCAAAATTTTGAAATACTACTATTATATACAAAATTAATTACGATTTTCTCTGAAATTTTGCATTATGATTATGATGTGTAATCGCGAATTTGTATGCAAAATTTCACATGTGTGAAATTTCGACCCACCACTGGTGGAGCCTAATATCTACTTCGAAAAGGCAGTATGGAGCTAGTGGATGCCCCTTGGATGCGATCTGGCCCCCACAGTCTGGACTTGGCTGCTCCCGATAAAACCACTGTAGTAAAAGAAGAAAAGAGAGGGGCGCTCTGAGTCCGTTGCACTGCTGGACTGTGCTCTAATAGGACAGGTCTCACCTGTTTGTGGTGGGGCTTGCACAGCGTACACAGCCCAGATCAGCCTTGTCCCTCTTAGCCGAGCCGGGGACTGAGCTCTAACGCGGGGCGGAAGTGACGTCACTCGCTCCAGGAAGTAGTAGGTCAGTTGCCGGGTAACGCCAGACAGCTCAATACGGAGCTTCTGGCCTTGTGCAATATATATTGCTGAACAGGAAACTTCACGGAAGTGAAGGTAGATAGACTTGGATATGATAGGAATATAAAATTTTATTAAAACAACGCGTTTCGCGGAGATAATTTTATATTCCTATCATATCCAAGTCTATCTACCTTCACTTCCGTGAAGTTTCCTGTTCAGCAATATATATTGCACAAGGCCAAGAGGGACAAGGCTGATCTGGGCTGTGTACGCTGTGCAAGCCCCACCACAAACAGGTGAGACCTGTCCTATTAGAGCACAGTCCAGCAGTGCAACGGACTCAGAGCGCCCCTCTCTTTTCTTCTTCTAATATCTACTTCAGCACGTTGCGATCCACCACAGGGTCACTTTACCTTCTGCTGTTTAACATAACTTTATAATCCTCTTATTCTTTTTGGCAGACCCCTCCCCATCAGGAAACATCACTTTTGACACTGTTGGTAGCGACAGCATCAGCTTATCTTGGGGAGATCCAGGAAACATGAACGGTGTGATAAGGACATACGGTGTAGCCTTTGGGAGTTTGTCTGCGATAAATAACGCCAGTGTTCAGACCATGCTGGATTCTGTTAGCTCTTACTTCAGCTGGACTACATCAGATAATACAAGTGTTCACCCTTCAGAATCTGACATCCGGGACCAATTACACCATTGTCGTGGTGACAGTCGGAGTCCGGGGGTACTGGAGCATTCCTGTGAGCAGAAATGTCTTCACAAGTAAGTCTGTTTTGTATTTACCGGTATACTTTCTTTGTGCTTTGTTTTCCTTGTGAAAGGAGATCCAATTGTACCTGTCCATACTTCTGTATCGTTCTTGACAAGTTGTACTTCTAAAATTAACCACTTACCTACCACAGGTTATTTCCCTTTAAAAAACACAGCATTTTTCACAAATCAAGCTCCTCCCGTTCATTTGCCAATAACTTTATCGCTACTTAACACGCCAAAATGATTTATATATTGTTTTTTGCAGGACAAACTAGGCTTTCTTTGGGTAGTACTTTTTGTTAATAGTTTTTAGCTCTTTGTATTTTACAGGTAATGAGGAAAAAAATGAAAAAAGTAATTAATTCTCAGTTTTCAGACATTATAGTTCAAAAATGAAAAAGTGTTACTAGGGTTACAACCCACATTGTATTTACCCATTTGTCTCAGTTATAACGTTTAAACGATGTCCATAGTGCAATGTATGGTGACAATATTTTATTTGGAAATAATGGTGTATTTTCCATCATTTAGCTGCTAATTGACAAGTTTGGCTTTGCCAACCAGTATTATCAGATTGTGTTGGAAGTGTAATAAACTGTGTAAACAAGGCAGAAAAATATCCAGGGGGAAAGCAGATAACTTCATTTCCTTTATTTGCTCATAATTACTTAAGAGTCAATCTGATCACTTGTCATGCATCAGGCAATGATATCATTTAGCTTCAGTGAGGTGTAAATATGCAGTCAAATGACATCAGAGCTGTCTTATAGTGCTTCATATTCTTTTTTTTTTTTTTTTACTGTTTAATGCATTAGAGCAAAAATTTGATCACACTTTAAAGAGACACTGAAGCGAAAAAAAAATATGATATAGTGAATTGGTTGTGTACTATGGATAATTACTAGAAGATTAGCAGCAAAGAAAATATTCTCATACTTTTATTTTCAGGTATATAGTGTTTTTTCTAACATTGCATCATTCTATATTATGTGCAGATTACACAACACTCAGCATTCAAAATGAGTCTTTCAGAGCAGTCTGTGAAGTAATGACCTCTCCTCTAGCAGAGGAAAAGTAAATAGTCCAGGAACAGTTGAGATAATAAAAGTCAGATAACAGCCCTCTCCAGACTAACTTAGTCGGAGAGCTTGATGGCTTGTTTGCATAGAGATAACAACTGGAGTTTCTCAACTCTTCGTGTACTGGAAACAATTACACTGATGTATCTGATCTTAATGTTTTATTTCTTAGCTGTGCTACATACAAATCATAATATCATCATTTTTTTTTTCGCTTCAGTGTCTCTTTAAAGCACCTGTTTAATAAGTTTAATTATTTTTACACGTTTTAGAACCCAGAACTGTAAATTATCTGCAAGCCACTAATCTGACTGTAAATAGTGCGTTCTTATACTGGAGCAGACCGGAGGAGTATCAGAGTGCCTACAGCTACAGAGTGCTGACCAATGTCACCTCCTCATCCTCCACACTGATAAATGACACAACAGTGACCAGCGAATCAGCTACGGTAATGGGTCTGACCCCAGGAGAGACGTATATCTTCACTGTATATACAGTCGCTGCTGATGGGGTCACTGAATCAGATCCGGTATCCATAGTTACCTGCACAGGTGAGGGCATCTGCCATCCTGCATACACAATACAACTTCTGAATAGACACGTTTGTGTGAAATGCATTCTTCTGATTATTGTGTTTCAGTTCCAGGACAAGCTGCCGCCATCACGGTGAGCAGTTACCAGTCGGTGAATTCTCTGGTGGCGAGCTGGGCGGCTCCAGCAGGAAAAGTGGATTATTATAACATTTCTATCACAGGAGATGTGAATAACACAATACAGACAAACACGACATCAGTGAGGTTCTCAGGATTGTCCCCAGGCAGAGAATATACAGTCACTGTGCAGACAGTCAGTGGGAGCTGCAGCAATACAGCCTCTCCGGTGACAGAGGCCACATGTGAGTAGAATCAGAGTCATGTGACTGATCCTGATACTATTCTGGCTTACAGCGGACCTGAACTCAGAACTTCCTCTCTGCTCTAAAAGATAAGCAACAGTATAATAACCGTTAAAGAAAAACATTTCCTTTTTACAACTGATACAAATCCTGCAATAAATCTGCAGTGTGTCTACCTACTGCTTTCATGGAAGCAGACATATTGTTAACATCCTGGGTTTACAAATTAGTTGCAATGTGGTGGCAGAGGAGATTCCTGAGCTGACACAGCTGAGATCAAATTACAGTTGTGATTAGTCATAGATGAGTGGGAATTAGGCTAACCTCTCTAAATACATACATGGTGCATTTCTCTGTATTTTTCTCTGTCCTTTGCAAGAGTTCAGTTCCACTTTAATCCCACTGTATATCAGTGCTGCTCGGATACCCCTTTTCAAAATCCAGATCAGATATCCGATTTCAAAATTTTCCAATCCGGATCGGATATCCGACCTCAGTATCCGGGCGGATTCGGATATCCAGATAAAAAAAAGGAAGTGGTCTTTAAATTGCTTTAAAATGTTTTTTTTAGGGTAAATGAGGCATGTAGCATTATTTTTTAAAGGGGAACACTAATTGATGATGCGGGGACTTAAAATCCCCTCCCCCCAAACAAAAAATGGCTGTCAATTAACATCAGGACTAGGTTCCAGTCAGCGGTCGTGCAGCCCACATTGTGTCCAAAGTCCAACCGCACAACTGGGACATGACAGTTTTAAGCCAAGACCCCTCCAA
Source organism: Hyperolius riggenbachi (assembly GCF_040937935.1). Taxonomy (NCBI): domain Eukaryota; kingdom Metazoa; phylum Chordata; class Amphibia; order Anura; family Hyperoliidae; genus Hyperolius; species Hyperolius riggenbachi. The sequence goes on from NC_090656.1 coordinate 256,021,702, forward strand.
AAATTATGCAGCAATTGTGTTTTGGGTTAAATATAGGTGGTATCAGTGGCCTGTGGCTCCCTGGCGGTGGGAGCTGCACAGGCAGCAGGGGCAGGGCAATGCAGCAGCAGCAGGTGTAACGTGTACCAGGAGAATGCTGGACTTGGCACGTGTCAAGTGGCACGACCTACATGCCAAGTGCCACGTCCAACCTCACAACTAGGACATGACAGTTTTCAGCCAAGACACCACCAAAAAATTAAGCAGTAATTGTGTTTTGGGTTAAATATAGGTGGTATCAGTGGCCTGTGGCACCCTGGTCTGGCGGTGGGAGCTGCACAGGCAGCAGGAGCAGGGCATTGCAGCAGCAGCAGGTGTTATGTGTGCCAGGAGCATGCCAGATGTGGCACTTGGCACATGTCACTTGGCATGTGTCAAGTGGCACTTGGCACGTGTCACTTGGCAAGTGACACGTGCCAAGTGACACGTGACACGTGCCAAGTGCTAAGTGACAGTCAGACAGCAGAGGAGAAGACACTAGTGCACACTAACTGTCACACTGGCACTGCTCACAGCACAACGGTTCTGTAAAAAAGCTAACAGTAGTACTACTACTCTAACAACTACTAGCACTGACTGCAATACTACAGTACTCACTACACAATAACACAGTAACTCTATCCCCTAATCCCTAAGCTAACCTATACTGTAGCTAGCTAAGGCTAATAGCTGGCCAGCAGGCAGCAGCTGGCCTGTGCACAGCACACACTCAGACACATAGCAGCTGCCTGCAGCACACACTCTGACTGTCACACAATGACATCAAGCTAATTAATGATTTAACAATAGTGTAGTGATAGTGAAGGGGTTAATCACTGAACAGCTTTCGGTTTATCACTGTGTACAGCCCTTGCTAGGCCAGCAGCTCTGACTGTCTCTGACTGTCACACAATGACTGTCACACAATGACATAAAGCTAATTAACGATTTAACAATAGTGTAGTGATAGTGAAGGAGGTGTTAATCACTGAACAGTTTTAGATTTATTACTGTGTACAGCCCTTGCTAGGCCAGCAGCACTGGAGCATGTCTCTCAGTGAGCATTCCCAAGCTAGGATAAAAAGTCTCATCATGGCAGCCCTCCTTATTATACAGGGGGGCTGGCCAGTGTTCCTTTCTGTGATTTGGTGCCAGGGTTTAGGCTGGGAGCCCTCTGATTGGCTCAATAAGGTCAGGTGGGGCTGGCCAGGGTTCCCCTCTGTAATTGGTTGCTAGGGCTTCTGCTGGGAGCCATCTGATTGGCTCCAGGACGTCATCTCCTTAGTTACAGTATTTCAGATCCGGATATCCGCTAATATCCGTGGATATCCGCATTATGCGACCAAATATCCGTAGATAGCTATCCGGATTTGGGCCCAGGTATTCGGAATCCGAATCCAGTCGAATAGCTGGAAAAAAGGTCGGATATCCGGGTTACCCGGATATCCGGAATCTGGATGAGCAGCACTGCTGTATATTGCCCTGGATAAGCGGTTATTTTTGTACCGAATTCTGGGGCTAAATATGCGGAAGGGGGCGTCGGCTTATCCACAAGTGACAGCCTATGTGCATGGCCCACCTATGCCGAATAGGCATTAGAAGCATACCAGTAACCATAGCTACCTCTCCCGTGGTTCCCAGATCTCTATTTTGGTGTGCAGCCTAATATCTACTTCAGCATGTTGCAATCCGCCACAGGGCCACTTTAACTTCTGTTGTTTATCATAAATTTATAATCCTCTTATTCTTTTTGGCAGACCCCTCCCCATCAGGAAACATCACTTTTGACACTGTTGGTAGCGACAGAATCAGCTTATCTTGGGGAGATCCAGGAAACATGAACGGTGTGATAAGGACATACGGTGTAGCCTTTGGGAGTTTGTCTGCGATAAATAACGCCAGTGTTCAGACCATGCTGGATTCCGTTAGCTCTTACTTCAGCTGGACTACATTAAATAATACAAGTGTCACCCTTCAGAATCTGACATCCGGGACCAATTACACCATTGTCGTGGTGACAGTCGGAGTCCGGGGGTACTGGAGCATGCCTGTGAGCAGAAATGTCTTCACAAGTAAGGCTGTTTTGTATTTACCGGTATACTTTCTTTGTGCCTTGTTTTCCTTGTGAAAGGAGATCCAATTGTGCCTGTCCTACTTCTGTATCGTTCTTGACATGTTGTACTCCTAAAATTAACCACTTACCTACCACAGGTTATTTCCCCTTAAAAAAAACACAGCATTTTTCACAAATCAAGGTCCTCCCGTTCATTTGCCAATAACTTTATCGCTACTTAACACACCAAAATGATCTATATATTGTTTTTTGCAGGACAAACTAGGCTTTCTTTGTGTAGTACTTTTTGTTAAGACATATTTTTACCTCTATGTACTGTATTTTAAAGGTAATTCGAAAAAAAAATGAAAAAGTAAAGAATTCTCTGTTTTCAGCCTTTATAGTTTAAAAATAAAAAAGTGGTACTATGGATACAACCCACACATTTTATGTGCCCATTTGTCCTAATTATAATGTTTAAATTATGTCCCTAGTGCAGTGTATGGTGACAAAATTTTATTTGGAAATAAAGGCGTAATTTACGTCATTTAGCTGCTAATCGGTAAGCTTCGCTTTTGCCAACCAGCATTATCAGATTGCTTTGGAAACGTAATAAACTGTAAACAAGGCAAAAAAGTTCCTCCTGTATCCAGGGGAAAGCAGATTACTTAATTTACTTTATTTGCTCACAATTACTTAATTAGGAGTCAATCTGATCAGGCAATGATATCAGTTAGCTTTAGTGAGGTGTTAATATGCAGTCAAATGACATCAGAGCAGTCTTAGGGCTTGATTCACAAAGCGGTGCTAACCTACTTAGAACGTCTAAAGTCATTAGACGTGCTAACCAGGGTGCAAAGTAGGTTAGCACCAGATTTCTCAATCAGTTCGCGCGATAAGTAGTGCAAAGTCCTATGCGTGCGCTAAGTCCCATAGGCTTTAATGGGCACTTCGCGCGGACTGCCCTGCGCACTGTGCGGTGCGCGCATAAAGTTTTACGTGTGTAAAGTTTGCACGCGAAAAGCTCGTTTAGACGTGCTAAGGGGGTTTTCACAGGCGTGCTAACAGTTAGCACCGCTTTGTGAATCGAGCCCTTATAGTGTTTCATTTTCATTTCTACACTGTTTTATACATTAGAGCAGAAATTTGATTTTGAGTGTAGTCACACTTTAAATCACCTAATAGTTTATTTATTTTTACACTTTTTAGAACCAAGAACTGTAAATTATCTGCAAGCCACTAATCTGACTGTAAATAGTGCATACTTATACTGGAGCAGACCAGAGGAGTATCAGAGCGCCTACAGATACAGAGTGCTGACCAATGTCACCTCATCCTCCACACTGATAAATGACACAACAGTGACCAGCGAATCAGCTACAGTAATGGGCCTGACCCCAGGAGAGACGTATACCTTCACTGTATATACAGTCGCTGCTGATGGGGTCACTGAATCAGATCCGGTATCTATAGTTACCTGCACAGGTGAGAGCATCTGCCATCCTGCATCAACAATACAACTTCTGAATACACATGTGTGTGTGAAATGCGTTCTTCTGATTATTGTGTTTCAGTTCCAGGACAAGCTGCCGCCATCACGGTGAACAGTTACCAGTCGGTGAATTCTCTGGTGGCGAGCTGGGCGGCTCCAGCAGGAAAAGTGGATTATTATATTGTGGTGGTAACAGGAGATGTGAATAGCACAATACAGACCAGCGATACAGGAGTGAACATCACTGGATTATCCCCAGGAAGGGAATACGCAATCACTGTGCAGACAGTCAGTGGGAACTGCAGCAATAATGCCTCTCCGGTGAAAGACGCCACATGTGAGTAGCATTGGAGTCAGGTGACTTATGGAGATCTCTGGGAATTCCCCCATATATTGATGAGAATCCATTTGTAGTCTTGTCCACCACTCTGTGAAGCACACCTGAACTCGATGAAAATTTGCCATAACTGGGGTTTCTTTAGTGTCCTCATGAACTGCATGGCCCCTCAGCATCACCAGCCTTCTCTCCATGTTAGAGATAGCCCCCTCTCCTGGTCACTATTGAAAGGTTCATGTTCTGTCCACCAATGTGTGCCCCCCCCCCCCCCCCCCATTGCTGTGTGCATAAGCCTCGGCCGGTAGTTCACTGGGCAAGTATGGCTATGAATGTTTCCAAACTGCACACCAAGAACGTTCTTGGCCTCAGATAATCTGTTCAGACATTTAGCATCACAATCAAGGAAGGCTTACAGAATGTACATAGCATGAGATCTGTTTCAACGGGGTCTAGTCAGAGCTTTGAATGGGAGGCATCGCTTCAACACCAAGAGAGGCCAGCAAAGGGGCCACACAGTTTATGGTGACATAGTAAGGAGGCTTTTTGTCCCTTTCAGGCCCTTACACACTCCTAGGAGTTCTGGTTCGGCATGAGCTTGTTGGGCAATCTGTAACTTTACGTGTCAGGAGGCACGTGGTCAGGGACATGCAGATGTGTGGCCAGCACAAGTGGAGCCATGGCCCTGATTAGTGGAGAAGCTGCCATGGTTCATAGAGCTCTATTTGAGCAAGCAGCATTACATCAATGTTGCTATCCTCCACAGGGTCACTTTAACTTCTGTTGTTTAACACATAACCTTCAATCATCTTATTATTTTTGGCAGATCCCTCCCCACCAGGAAACATCACTTTTGACACTGTTGGCAGCGACAGCATCAGCTTATCTTGGGGAGATCCAGGAAACATGAACGGTGTGATAAGGACATACGGTGTAGCCTTTGGGAGTTTGTCTGCGATAATTAACGCCAGTGTTCAGACCATGCTGGATTCCAATAGTTCTTACTTCAGTTGGATTACATCATATAATACAAGTGTCACCCTTCAGAATCTGACATCGGGGACCAATTACACCATTGTCGTGGTGACACTCGGAGTCCGGGGGTACTGGAGCATTCCTGTGAGCAGAAATGTCTTCACAAGTAAGTCTGTTTGTATTTATACTTTCTTTTTTTTTCCATGTGAAAGGAGATCCAGTTGTACTTATTTATCAGCATGTCTTTACCAACCTTTTACTTCTAGCATAAGGCTTAAAAAGAACCTAAGTCGGTCACTAACTATGATTAATAAAAAGCGTACTACCTGATCCTGGGGGATTGGCTGGATCAGGTAGCATCCAATTCCACCTCTCCCTGCTGCTCCTATGTGCTGCAGTCTTCTACTTTCGTTTTTGTGACCTTTGGGGTGACGACGCTGCAAATGCAGCTCTGTGCTCTCCTCTGAGAGCACAGAGTGGTGATTGGCATGGAGGGGGCGGGGGAGAGGCGAGGAGCAGGCAGAGGAGAGCCAGTGAGAGGCTCTTAGAGGTGGGGAAGGAGCGTTATGCAGCAGTCCCTTTGCACAAAGGGACACCCCTTCCTCATTACTCTGTCTACAAGCTCCTTGTCCCCAGACACAGAGGTGGGCTACAGGGGAACCTGTCACCGGACCGGAGGTCACACGGAGGAATGTCCTTCAGGTGGGAACAGAGGCTGTGTACCTTTTTTGTAGTAAAAAATGCTATAGGTACACTTTAAGGGCTCCTTACCAATAGACACGCTTTAACCTAGAGGCTGCAAGTGCCTCCAAGGTCACTCCTGGAATGATGTAAAGCACACCGCGTTGCCACTGGTGCAATCCAGGCTTTCACTGATAAACAGACACTTTCCATACAATGAAATGGGACTTTGAAATGCACCAAAAGTCACACAGAAAAAGCCATAGAAAGTGTGCATGATTCCTGTGCAATTTGTGATTTCTAGCTGAAACCCACCTTTATTGGGTACGCATGTTGCCAGTACAGCAGCTTCTTCAGGTATACAAGATCAGGCTCTGTACCAGTGTTTGGGTATAGTGCCTCTTAAACATTAGGTGATCTGGCCATGTCAAAAAGCCAAGTCATTTACCCAATAAAGCCTTTTCTAAAAAGTCTGTGGCTGGTAGTCTAAGGGCTGGTTCAGACGGGCGTTTTTGTGGCGTTTAACGCGGCGTTTCAGAAGCAGCGTTTTTTGGGATCTACTGCCATCCCATGCAAGTAAATGGGAGAGTTTAGAGCTGGCTTTTGCAGGCTTTCATGAAAGCCTGGCAGTAGATCCCGGCGTTGCGTCTAGTCTCGAAAGCAACATGCTGCTTTCAGAGACGGTAAACGCCAGGAAACAATAGCAGAGACCAGAACTGCTAGCCTTGAATGCTTCCCAAAAGCCTTTAAAAGCTAGCTTTAAAACGCTGGCATTTAAACGCTGGCGTTTGAACGCAATGCCAAGCAAAAGCTCAGCAGACGCCCGTGTGAACCAGCCCTTACGGTATGTACGGTGCTCCATCAAGACAGGATAACACCATCTGACCGTTATTGGCAATGATTGTTTCTGGGCCACAACGGGGTCCCCTTTGTGAAGGCACAGAACAGATCAAATAAATACTATTCAATGAGGCAGTAAAAGTACGACTCCCAGTATTCAGTACGACCTTCTGTGAAATTTTGGACTTTTGGATTGCTACTAGTCCAGCCCCTGCATCCACACTGTTTAAGGTCCTTATACATGTTTTTGAGGTTTTTAGAAATGACAGTCGACTAGCTGCCTCTTTAGCTGTTACTGTTTCCTTACTTCATGTGTTTATTTCTTTCTTGCCCTCATAACAGTCATTTCACACATTGGGCTTGATTCACAAAGCGGTGCAAACACTTTGCACGCCTGTGAAAACCCCTTTATCACGCCTAAACTCAGTTTAGGCATGATAAGAAGAAACTCGCGCAAACTTTTGCGCGCGCTACCACGCACGCGCGCGCGCAGCGGCCCCCGCTTCGCGCGAAGCTCCCATTAAGCCCTATGGGACTGTACGCGCGGAAACTTCGCGCGAGTTAGAGCACAAAGCGGTGATAACTTTGCTGGTGCAAAGGTTATCACGCCTAAAGTCTTTTAGGCGTGATAACTGAGTTATCACCGCTTTGTGAATCGAGCCCCTTGCCTACTCCCTAATTACACATTTGCATGTTTTTAAAATGGGTAACACTGTCTGTGTGCAATGAAAGAGTACCTACAGTGACATATGCATTATAGTAACCCCTAATGTAACACAGGTGTGGTGATTAAAAGGCTAATAACTTAACTGTTCACCATGAAACATACATTACCCACTTCCCAACTAGTTTTTTCCCCTTAAAAACCAGAGCACTTTTCACATCACACTCCTCCAATTTATTTACCATTAACTTTGTCGCTACTTATCGCAACAAAATGATCTATATATTGGTTGGGAGTTGTTTTGCCACAAATTCGGCTTTCTTTGGGTGGTACTTTTTTTAATAATATTTTTGTTTGCATTTTAAAAAGAAAAAGGAGAAAAACAAATGAAAAAAAATCATTCTTTCTTAGCTTTCTGTCATTATTGCTTTAAAATAAATTGTGCTATTGTAGATAAAACCATCTAAACCCAATTATTACAAAATTTAAATTATGTCCCCAGTACAATGTATGGTGATAATATTTAATTTTGAAAGTATAGCTGGCATTTTTATACTATATAAATAATTACAAGCCATTATTTACAAAAATAACAGTAATATGACATACATACTAAAAAGAATCCCTACGGTATCGGTTAATGTATTTTTTTTTAACAATGATATTATTTTAAGTTTCTCATTGTGGTAACTATGGGGTAAGGGGGTAAGAGGGGTTAATAACTAATAACTAATAAAATGTATTTATTTTTATATATAATAATGTATGTTGGTGTATTTTTACTTTTTGGCCACAAGGTGGTGCCATACTTAAAGTGGTCTGAAAGCCAGCATTTCTACTTTGCTCTAAAAGATTCCTCATATCTTGAAAGTTACTATCCCAGAAAAAAAAACTATAGCAGAACATCACTGAAATGATTAAACAAAGCACTTTCTCCTGCTATTCAGCTTCAAATCTGCATCCAAACTTGAGATAACAGTATCTTTTTTACTTGTTAAAGGGAACCAGAGAGGAAGGATAGGGAAAAATAGCAAAAGGTTTTATACATACCTGGGGTTTCCTCCAGCCCCATAAGCACGGATCGCTCCCACGCCGCAAACCTCCGCTTCCTGTATCGCCGGTACTGGGCCCCGTCACTTCCGGCGGATGCGGGCAATTGTTCGCATCACAGGGGCTCCCTCCATACCCTTACGCATGCGGCTGCGCAGTATGCAGCCGCACGCTTAGGTATATGGAGGGAGCCCGTGTGATGCGGACAATTGGCCGCGTCCGCCGGCCGACTGGCCGACTCGCGGCAATGACGGGACCCGGTACCGGCGGATCCAGGCAGCGGAGGACGGCGGCGTGGGAACGGTCCAGGCTTATGGGGCTGGAGGAAGCCCCAGGTATGTATAAAACCTTTCCCCCAACGTCTCTGGTTCCCTTTAAACACAAATGTATCAACACTGAAATGTAAACAAACACTGAGAAACTGTCTCTGTTTCAGGCACACACAGTGTTCAGAATAGCTCATTAGAAGATTTTAATATATACAGGATCTTCTCAAAAAATTAGCATATTGTGATAAAGTTCATTATTTTCTGTAATGTACTGATAAACATTAGACTTTCATATATTTTAGATTCAAATACACACAACTGAAGTAGTTCAAGCCTTTTATTGTTTTAATATTGATGATTTTGGCATACAGCTCATGAAAACCCAAAATTCCTATCTCAAAAAATTAGCATATTTCATCCGACCAATAAAAGAAAAGTGTTTTTAAAACAAAAAAAAAAGTCAACCTTCAAATAATTATGTTCAGTTATGCACTCAATACTTGGTCGGGAATCCTTTTGCAGAAATGACTGCTTCAATGCGGCGTGGCATGGAGGCAATCAGCCTGTGGCACTGCTCAGGTGTTATGGAGGCCCAGGATGCTTCGATAGCGGCCCTAAGCTCATCCAGAGTGTTGGGTCTTGCGTCTCTCAACTTTCTCTTCACAATATCCCACAGATTCTCTATGGGGTTCAGGTCAGGAGAGTTGGCAGGCCAACTGAGCACAGTAATACCATGGTCAGTAAACCATTTACCAGTGGTTTTGGCACTGTGAGCAGGTGCCAGGTCGTGCTGAAAAATTAAATTTTCATCTCCTGATCGGAGATCGCCGAAGGCGATCGAAGCGGGCGGGGGGATGCCGCTGAGCAGCGGCTATCATGTAGCGAGCCCTGGGCTCGCTACATGATTTAAAAAAAACAAAACAAAAAAAAAACTGCTACGCTGCCTCCTGGCGGAATTGTTTATACCGCCAGGAGCAGGGCCGTGCAGAGGGTCCTTAAGTGGGGGGTGCTCAAATTTAAAAAAGGGGCCTGGCAACGTCTCCCCCCACATGCCCCCCTCCTCGTTTCTGGCTAGGGGGGTATTGGTTGTCATGTGGGTGCTGAATGCAGATGCTGGATGCCATGTGGGTTCTGGGTGTGAGTACACAGTGTCATGTGGGTGCTGGCTATGGTTGGGTATCGAGTGTCATGCAGGTGTTGATTGCAAGTACTTAGTGCCATGTAAGATCTGGGTGCATGTACTGTGCTGAATTGGGTGCTGAATATTGGTGGGATTGTTGTGGGTGCAGGGGGTGGGAGATCACTGTGGGTACTGCTATGAATGGCATAGTTAATGCTAGGGGAGGTAGAGGTTAGTGTGGTTTCTGGGGGAGGTAGAGCTCAGTGTGGGTGCTGGGGGAAGGGTAGGTACTGTGGGTGCTGGGGGGAGTAACTGCCAGTGCTGTAGAAGGTAGAGGTCAGTATGAGTGCTGGAGGAAAGGGAGGTCACTGTGGGTCCTTTGGGGAAAGTCACTGTGAGTCTTGGGGGAGGTAGAGGTCATTGTGGGTGCTGGAGGAAGGGGAGGTCCCTTGGGTGCTGCTGTGAATGGCATAGTTGCTGCTAAGGGAGGAAGAGGTCAGTGTGGGTGCTGGGGGAAGGGTAATTCACTGTAGGCATTGTGGAAGTAAGAGATCAGTATGGGTGCTGGAGGAAGAGGAGGTGAATATGGGTGCTGGGATAGTCAGTGTAGTTACTGGAGGAGGGAGTGGATGCTGGGTGTTGGGAGAGGATATTGTGGGCACTGGCAATGGGAGAGATCACTGTAGGTGCTGCTTTTGGGATGGGAGGTCCCTGTGGGTGCTGCAGGGAACAGGAGGGTAGCCACTGGGGGAGTGAAAGGTCACTGTGGGTGCTAGGTGATGGGAGATATCACTGTGGGTACTGGGGGGGGGGAGAGATCAGTATGGGTCTTAGGTGGAGGGAGAAGTCACTGTGAGTGCTAGGTGGATGGAGAGGTCACTGTGGGTGCTGGGGGAGGGAGAGGTTACTTTGGGTGCTAGGTGGAGGAAGAGGTCACTGTGGGTGCTAGATGGAGGGAACGGTCACTGTGGGTGCTAGGTGGAGGGAGAGGTCACTGTGGGTGCTAGGTGGAGGGAGAGGTCACTGTGGGTGCTAGGTGATGGGAGATATCACTGTGGGTACTGGGGAGGGCGAGGTCAGTATGGGTCCGAGGTGGAGGGAGAAGTCACTGTGGGTGCTAGGGAGGGAGTGGTCACTGTGGGAGGGGTAGGTTAGTGTGGGTGCTGGGGTAGGGAGGATCACTGCTAGAGCTGGGGAGGGAGAGGTCACTGGGTGCTAGGTAAAGGGAGAGGTCACTGTGGGTGCTAGGGGAGGGAGAGGTCACTGTGGGTACTAGGTGGATGGAGAGCTCACTGTGGGTGCTAGGAGTGGGAGTGGTCACTGTGGGTACTAGGTGGAGGGAGAGGTCGCTATTAGAGTTGGGCCGAACCTCCGATTTTAGGTTCGCGAACCTGGTTCGCAAACTTCCGCGGAAGGTTCGGCTCGCGTTAAAGTTCGCAAACCGCAATAGACTTCGAAGGGGATGCGAACTTTGAAAAAAAAAATAATTATGCTGGCCACAAAAGTGATGGAAAAGATGTTTCAAGGGGTCTAACACCTGGAGGGGGGCATGGCGGAGTGGGATACATGCCAAAAGTCCCGGGGAAAAATCTGGATTTGACGCAAAGCAGCGTTTTAAGGGCAGAAATCACATTGAATGCTAAATGACAGGCCTAAAGTGCTTTCAAACATCTTGCATGTGTATACATCAATCAGGTAGTGTAATTAAGGTACTGCTTCACACTGACACACCAAACTCACCGTGTAACGCACCGCAAACAGCTGTTTGTGTAGTGACGGCCGTGCTGGACTGGTGCGCACCATGGCGAGAGTGCAGGTTTTGGTGGCTTTACAGCCCATATGGTCGCCTGGCTGATGTAGCTGAATGACAGAACAGTGACTGTCCAGCTGATCAAATTTGGTCTGACCACAATGAGGCAACGACCTTATTATCGTGGGTGTGCCCCCCGAGACACTCATCTAGGCGCCGGTCATTGCTTCATTGTGATACGCAAGCCCCTTCACCACGGCAAGGTAATGATCACGAAGGGGAATGGGCGCATGTACATGCCTTTTCTTTTGTTGTTGCAGCTGCCCGCAGTGCAGCCAGAAAAATTAGGCAGTCATGTACACGCACCAGAAAAATTATTACAGCGGCCGCTGCTAGCAGTGGCCTAAAAAATTCAGCAATCCGCCTGGAGTCCCGGACCCTGTTGGTGGTGGCGGAGAAGGTAGTCAAGTGGCCTGCAGGCAGACATGCTGTGTGGAGGGACTGGGAGCGACTTAGTCTTCTTGGGGCAGGCCAGGCAGCCAGTCACACGGCGTGCAGGCAGAGATGCTGTGTGTGCGGGGACTGACTTAGTCTTGGGGCGGGCAGCAGCCCTCCGGGATCCATGCCTCATTCATTTTGATAAAGGTGAGGTACTTAACACTTTTGTGACTTAGGCGACTTCTCTTCTCTGTGACAATGCCTCCAGCTGCGCTGAAGGTCCTTTCTGACAGGACGCTTGCGGCAGGGCAGGAGAGAAGTTGGATGGCAAATTGGGACAGCTCTGGCCACAGGTCAAGCCTGCGCACCAAGTAGTTCAAGGGTTCCTCATCGCTGTTCACAGCAGTGTCTACATCCACACTTAAGGCCAGGTAGTCGGCTACCTGCCGTTCCAGGCATTGGTGGAGGGTGGATCCGGAAGGGCTACGGCGAGGCGTTGGACTAAAGAACGTCCGCATGTCCGACATCACCATGAGATCGCTGGAGCGTCCTGTCTTTGACTGCGTGGACACGGGAGGAGGATTAGTGGCAGTGGTACCTTGCTGGCGTTGTGCCGTCACATCACCCTTAAAGGCATTGTAAAGCATAGTTGACAGCTGGTTCTGCATGTGCTGCATCCTTTCCACCTTCCGGTGAGTTGGTAACAGGTCCGCCACTTTGTGCCTGTACCGAGGGTCTAGTAGTGTGGCCACCCAGTTCAGCTCATTCCCCTTGAGGTTTTTTATACGGGGGTCCCTCAACAGGCAGGACAGCATAAAAGACGACATCTGCACAAAGTCGGATCCAGTACCCTCCATCTCCTCTTGCTCTTCCTCAGTGACGTCAGGTAAGTCAACCTCCTCCCCCCAGCCGCGAACAATACCACGGGAAGGTTGAGCAGCACAAGCCCCTTGCGATGCCTGCTGAGGTTGTTCTCCTGCCGCTGTCCCCTCCTCCTCCTCCTCCTCCTCCTCCCCCAAAGAAACACCTTGCTCATCATCCTCTGAGTCTGACTCGTCTTCTGCACACGACTTCTCTTCTTCCTCCTCCTCCCCCCTCTGTGCTGCCGCAGGTGTTGAGGAAACAGCTGGGTCTGATGAAAATTGGTCCCATGCCTGTTCCTGCCGTAACGGTTCCTGGTCACGCTCATTCACAGCTTCATCCGCCACTCTACGCACAGCACGCTCCAAGAAATAAGCGTAGGGAATTAAGTCGCTGATGGTGCCCTCACTGCGGCTCACCAGGTTGGTCACCTCCTCAAACGGCCGCATGAGCCTGCATGCATTTTCCATCAGTGTCCAGTTGTCGGGCCAGAACATCCCCATCTTCCCAGACTGTTTCATTCTACTGTAGTTGTAGAGGTAGTGGGTCACGGCTTTCTTCTGTTCTAGCAGGCGGGAGAACATGAGCAGGGTCGAGTTCCAGCGAGTCGGGCTATCGCAAATGAGGCGTCTCACCGGCATGTTGTTTTTGCGCTGAATTTCCGCAAAGCGTGCCATGGCTGTGTAAGACCGCCTCAAATGCCCACAGAACTTCCTGGCCTGCTTCAGGACATTCGCTAAGCCAGGGTACTTTGCCACAAATCTTTGAACCACTAGATTCATGACATGTGCCATGCAGGGTATGTGTGTCAGCTTCCCCATATGCAAAGTGGCAAGCAGATTGCTGCCGTTGTCGCACACCACGTTGCCTATCTCCAGGTGGTGCGGGGTCAGCCACTCATCCACCTGTTTCTTAAGAGCAGCCAGGAGAGCTGCTCCAGTGTGACTCTCCGCTTTGAGACAAGACATGTCTAAGATGGCGTGACACCGTCTTACCTGGCATGCAGCATAGGCCCTGCGGAGCTGGGGCTGTGTAGCTGGAGAGGAGAACTGCCACTCAGCCAAGGAGGAGGAGGACAGCGAAGAGCATGTAGCAGGAGGAGAGGAGGTGGCAGGAGGCCTGCCTGCAAGCCGTGGAGGTGTCACAATTTGGTCCGCTGCGCCCTGCTTGCCATCGTTCACCACCAGGTTCACCCAATGGGCTGTGTAGGTAATGTAGCGGCCCTGCCCGTGCTTGGCAGACCAGGCATCCGTGGTCAGGTGTACCCTTGACCCAACGCTCTTCGTAAGAGATGACACCACTTGCCTCTCAACTTCACGGTGCAGTTGGGGTATGGCCTTTCTCGAAAAATAATTGCGGCCTGGCATCTTCCACTGCGGTGTTCCGATGGCCACAAATTTACGGAAGGCCTCAGAGTCCACCAGCCGGTATGGTAACAGCTGCCAAGCTAACAGTTCCGCCACGCCAGCTGTCAGACGCCGGGCAAGGGGGTGACTGGCCGAAATTGGCTTCTTCCGCTCAAACATTTCCTTCACGGACACCTGACTGCTGCTGTGGGCAGAGGAGCAGGAACCGCTCAAGGGCAGAGGCGGAGTGGAGGAGGGTGCCTGTGAAGGTGGAAGGGAGAAAGCGGCAGAAGCAGATAATGCACCTGATGGAGGAGGAAGAGGAGAAGGAGGGTGGCTTTGCTTTTGTGTGCTGCTGCTGCTTTTGCTCAGGTGGCCATCCCATTGCTGTTTGTGCCTTTTCTCCAGGTGCCTTCGTAAGGCACTTGTCCCTACGTGAGTGTTGGCCTTTCCACGGCTCAATTTTTGTTGGCAGAGCGAACAGATGGCTTTGGTCCGATCTGAGGCACACACATTAAAAAATTTCCACACCGCTGAGCCACCCTGGGATGTGGGCACTATGGGGACCGTCACCTCAGCAGCTGATGCTGAAGGGCAAGTTGGCTGGCTGTACATAGGTGGCGATACATGGTGCCGGACTCTGCCACCAGCTGTTTCTGACGAAGAGCTGCCCCAGCTTCTTTCAGCAACTTCTCTCCTCCTACTACTCTCTGACTCCCCCTCTGAACTGTCCCCCTCTTCATCTCCTCTATTGGGAACATACAGAGGATCCCTATCATCGTCATCATCGTAATCATCCTGCCCAGCTTCGCTTGCCTCAGACAAATCCAAACATGCACCATCAGTAGGTCCTTCATCCTCCTTACACGTTACATCCATAGTGTTGCCGGGTAACTCAAATATATGAGCTGGTGAAAATTCATCTGGCTGTAACAACAATGGCTGTGCATCAGTGATTTCAACACTAAATAATTCTTGCGAAGTGTCAAATGCAGCGGAAGTGGTGCTAGTAGTAGCGCTGGTGGCTGAGCAAGATGAGGTGTTCTGTGTCGCTAAATACTCAACCACGTCCTGACAATCTTGGGAGGTGATGGGACGTGCCTTCTTCCGAGCACTGTACTGTGGGCCAGGTCCACACGAAATTACATTTACACGACCTCGCGCAGATCTGCCGGGTGGCCTTCCTCTGGCTCTGGCACTACCTCTTCCTCTACCTGTTTTGTCCATATCGGGTATGCACGGAGTGGTATATCACACTGCGTGCACTCACGTAGGTAGGTGGGTTCACTTAACTGCACAGGTATGCGCACTGATGAGGTGGGTTCACTGAACAGAACAGGTATACAGTGGCGGGTTCACAGAACAGGTATGCAGTGGCAGGTTCACTGAACACAACAGGTATGCAGTGGCGGGTTCACTGAACAGGTATACAGTGGCGGGTCCACTGAACAGAACAGGTATACAGTGGCGGGTCCACTAAACAGAACAGGTATACAGTGGCGGGTTCACTAAACAGAACAGGTATACAGTGGCGGGTTCACAGAACAGGTATGCAGTGGCAGGTTCACTGAACACAACAGGTATGCAGTGGCGGGTTCACTGAACAGGTATACAGTGGCGGGTCCACTGAACAGAACAGGTATGCAGTGGCGGGTTCACTAAACAGAACTGGTATACAGTGGCGGGTTCACTAAACAGAACAGGTATACAGTGGCGGGTTCACAGAACAGGTATGCAGTGGCAGGTTCACTGAACACAACAGGTATGCAGTGGCGGGTTCACTGAACAGGTATACAGTGGCGGGTCCACTGAACAGAACAGGTATGCAGTGGCGGGTTCACTGAACAGGTATACAGTGGCGGGTCCACTGAACAGAACAGGTATGCAGTGGCGGGTTCACTAAACAGAACAGGTATACAGTGGCGGGTTCACTAAACAGAACAGGTATACAGTGGCGGGTTCACAGAACAGGTATGCAGTGGCAGGTTCACTGAACACAACAGGTATGCAGTGGCGGGTTCACTGAACAGGTATACAGTGGCGGGTCCACTGAACAGAACAGGTATGCAGTGGCGGGTCCACTGAACAGAACAGGTATGCAGTGGCGGGTTCACTAAACAGAACAGGTATACAGTGGCGGGTTCACTAAACAGAACAGGTATACAGTGGCGGGTTCACAGAACAGGTATGCAGTGGCAGGTTCACTGAACACAACAGGTATGCAGTGGCGGGTTCACTGAACAGGTATACAGTGGCGGGTCCACTGAACAGAACAGGTATGCAGTGGCGGGTTCACTAAACAGAACAGGTATACAGTGGCGGGTTCACTAAACAGAACAGGTATACAGTGGCGGGTTCACAGAACAGGTATGCAGTGGCAGGTTCACTGAACACAACAGGTATGCAGTGGCGGGTTCACTGAACAGGTATACAGTGGCGGGTCCACTGAACAGAACAGGTATGCAGTGGCGGGTTCACTGAACAGGTATACAGTGGCGGGTCCACTGAACACAACAGGTATGCAGTGGCGGGTTCACTGAACAGGTATACAGTGGCGGGTCTACTGAACAGAACAGGTATGCAGTGGCGGGTTCACTGAACAGGTATACAGTGGCGAGTCCACTGAACAGAACAGGTATGCAGTGGCGGGTTCACTAAACAGAACAGGTATACAGTGGCGGGTTCACTAAACAGAACAGGTATACAGTGGCGGGTTCACTAAACAGAACAGGTATACAGTGGCGGGTTCACTGAACAGGTATACAGTGGCGGGTCCACTGAACAGAACAGGTATGCAGTGGCGGGTTCACTGAACAGGTATGCAGTGGTGGGTTCACAGAACAGGTATGCAGTGGTGGGTTCACAGCACAGGTATGCAGTGGTGGGTTCAATGAACAGGTATACAGCGGCGGGTCCACTGAACAGAACAGGTATGCAGTGGCAGGTTCACTGAACAGGTATGCAGTGGTGGGTTCACAGCACAGGTATGCAGTGGTGGGTTCACAGAACAGGTATGCCGTGGTGGGTTCACAGCACAGGTATGCAGTGGTGGGTTCAATGAACAGGTATACAGTGGCGGGTCCACTGAACAGAACAGGTATGCAGTGGCAGGTTCACTGAACAGGTATGCAGTGGTGGGTTCACAGCACAGGTATGCAGTGGTGGGTTCACTGAACAGGTATGCAGTGGTGGGTTCACAGCACAGGTATGCAGTGGTGGGTTCACAGCACAGGTATGCAGTGGTGGGTTCACAGCACAGGTATGCAGTGGTGGGTTCACAGAACAGGTATGCAGCCAGACAGGAACAAGTTAAGCCTAACTAATCTTTCCCTGAGAGACAGTCTGCAGCAGCTCGCCCTACTCTTACTAACGCAGGCAGCACACGAGTGACCGTAATGGCCGCCGCTGCCTGCCTTATATAAGGGGGGGTGGGGCTCCAGGGGCTAGTGTAGCCTAATTGGCTACACTGGGCCTGCTGACTGTGATGTAGAGGGTCAAAGTTGACCCTCCATGTGCATTATGGGGCGAACCGAACTTCCACAAAGGTTCGCCTGCGGGACGCGAACGCGAACCACTGAAGTTCGCATGGAACCGTTCGCAGGCGAACCGTTCGGCCCAACTCTAGTCGCTATGGGTGCTGGGGGAGGTAGAGGTCAGTATGGGTCCTAGGTGGAGGGAGAGGTCAGTATGCCACACTTGGATTCCTGTCTAGGCCTCTTCACTTGAAAGTGTCCCAGGCGGAGGCGGAGCTTCCCGCGGGTGGGCGGGGCTTATCGCGGGCGGGGGCGGAGCTTATTTTGCGCAGCGAGAGGGGCCTTTTTTGAAGATTTTAAGGGGGGGGGTGCCTGGGCACCCAGAGCACCCCCCTCTGCACGTGCCTGGCCAGGAGAGTTAAACCCTGTGCCCCATCTGCAAAATTGCCTTGTCATTTTTTGGCCAAAGCCTCACTGAAGTCCGGAGCTTGGTGGTCACCCCGACCTTGACATACATACTGAATTAAAAAGATGCATTGATGTGTGTTCGTAACAATGTTTAATATTGTGAATTTTCATTTTTGAGCACCAGTTTAATAATAGTTTTCCTTTTTAGAACGCAGAACTGTTAAGAATCTGCGAGTGTCTAATCGGACTTCCAGTAGCGCGTATTTATACTGGAGCAGACCAGACGAGTATCAGAGCGCCTACAGCTACAGAGTGCTGACCAATATCACCTCATCCTCCACACTGATAAATGACACAACAGTGACCAGCGAATCAGCTGCGGTAATGGGTCTGACCCCAGGAGAGACGTATACCTTCACTGTATATACAGTCGCTGCTGATGGGGTCACTGAATCAGATCCGGTATCTATAGTTACCTGCACTGGTGAGAGCATCTGCCATCCGGCATACACAATACAACTTCTGAATAGACACGTTTGTGTGAAATGCGTTCTTCTGATTATTGTGTTTCAGTTCCAGGACAAGCTGCCGCCATCACGGTGAGCAGTTACCAGTCGGTGAATTCTCTGGTGGCGAGCTGGGCGGCTCCAGCAGGAAAAGTGGAGTATTATAACATTTCTATCACAGGAGATGTGAATAACACAATACAGACAAACACGACATCAGTGAGGTTCTCAGGATTGTCCCCGGGCAGAGAATATACAGTCACTGTGCAGACAGTCAGTGGGAGCTGCAGCAGTACTGTCACCATGGTGACAGAGGCCACATGTGAGTAGGATCAGAGTCATGTGACTAATCCTAATCAGTGTTCTCACCAGAATTTATTTCCAGCTGGGTGGCATGAAAAAGTAGCCAGGTGGGGCGCAACTGAGGGAATGCAAAGTCGGTGCTCCTCTGCTTACAGCATAGGAGGAGGATAATGCGGCGAGCCGATGACAGCCTGGTGCTCACCAAAATTAGCCGGGTGCAGCACCCGACTAAAAGAGCCTGGGCACAACACTGCTGATACTATTCTGTCTTAAAGCAATACCACGGTGGGGTGAAAATACAGTAAGCTTTTACTAATTTGGGGCTACTTCCAGCCCCCTGTAGTGACAATCCCTCAAAGTCCTCCCTATCCCCTTCATTGATCCACGTTCGGCTCTGGTAAAGTCTGTGTGTTGGCTGCGACATGCACTACTACACAAGCACTGAACCGGCAGCGCCTGTACACTTAAGTGCGCTCCCACAGCCGGTGCACTTGCACAATCCACCAATACTCATTACTGCACTTGCCCAATATACTTCCAATGATGGTAGCATGTTTAAAGAGGTGCACCAGGGGGGTCATCAAGTGCGCCACCCAAGCAACATGCGGACTTTTCCAGTGATAAAAGGGGATCAACAAAAGGGGTCAAGAGGACCCCGAGG
Source organism: Hyperolius riggenbachi (assembly GCF_040937935.1). NCBI lineage: Eukaryota > Metazoa > Chordata > Amphibia > Anura > Hyperoliidae > Hyperolius > Hyperolius riggenbachi. Next base: position 256,040,944 of record NC_090656.1, read on the forward strand.
GACCTTCAACACTACAATATTTTGGCTTTAACCGTGTCACATGCCAATTTACAGCATGGCTGGGACAAAGTTCTCCAGCACTAGAGCCGGAGATCTCGAGTTGTGTCGCCACATGAATTGTGCATGCCCCAATATAGGAAGCAAAAGTGCATAGATTATTAGGAAGACCCCCGCCCAGTTTAGGTGCATCATCTTCAGCCGCTTTCTCCCTTGCACCTTCACAATCACAGCCTCCCTCCTCCACTCCGCCTCTCACCTTGGGCAGTTCCTGCTCCTCTGCCCACAGCAGCAGCCAGGTGTCCGTTAAGGAAATCTTTAAGTGGAAGAGGCCAATGTATGCCAGTCACCCCGTTGCCTGGCATCTGTAAGCTGGCTTGGCGGAACTGTTAGCTCGCCAGCTGTTACCATACCAGCTGGTGGACTCTGAGGCCTTCCAAAAATTTGTGGCGATTGGGACACCGCAGTGGAAGATATCAGGCCGGAATTATTTTTCTAAAAACGTGATACCCAAATTGTACTGTGATGTTGAAAGGCAAATGGTGTCATCTCTGGCACACAGCGTTGGGTCAAGGGTCCATCTGACCACGGATGCCTGGTCTGCAAAGCACGGTCAGGGCAGTTACATTACTTATACAGCACATTGGGTCAACCTGGTGACTGCTGGCCTACTGCCACCTCCTCTCCTTCTCCTGCTACATCCTCTTTGCTGTCATCCTTCTCCTCTTTGGCTGAGTGGCAGTGCGACTCTAGTGGTGCTGCAATCTCCTCTCCAACGACACACTCCCAGCTCCCCAGGGCCTATGCTGCATGCCAGGTACGACCGTGTCACGCCATCTTGGACATGTCTTGCCTCAAAGCCGAGAGTCACACTGGAGCAGCACTCCTGGCTGCTCTGAACAAACAGGTGGATCAGTGGCTGACCCCACGCCAACTGGAGATCAGCCATCTCTTGTCGGCTTTGAGTTTGGGAAATTTGACACAGGGTACCTGCATGGCACATGTGCTGAATCTTATAATCCAAAGATTTGTGTGTAAGTACCCAGGCTTACAGGAGGTCCTGAAGCAGTCCAGGAAGATGTGTGGGCATTGCAGGCATTCCTACACGGCCAAGGCATGTATGAATATTCAGCACAGAAACAACTTGCCGGAGAGGTGCTTGATTTGGGATAGCCCGACTCGCTGGAATTCAATGCTCCTCATGTTTGACCGCCTGCTACAACAGGAGAAAGCTGTCAACGAGTATCTGTACAGCTATGCTCCAAGGTCATGCTCTGGGGAGCTGGGCATTTTCTGGCCGAAGTACTGGATACTCATGCATAATGCCTGCAGGCTCATGCGTCCGTTTGAGGAGGTGACAAACCTGGTGAGTCGTAGTGAAGACGCCATCAGCGACTACATCCCATATGCATCCCATATGCGTGAACAGGAAGAGGAGGAAGAGTTGTTGGAAACATCACGACCAGAATCAGATTTGTCATCAACACCTGCAGCAGCACAGATGAGGGGGGAGGAGAAGAAGCAGTCATCTGGGGAAGAGGAGTCAAATGAGGAAGGTGGTTCTTTTGAGGAGGATGTGGAAGAACAACCGCAGCAGGTGTCACAGGGGGCAGCGGTGTAACCAGAAGTCCCCAGGCCCCCCTGCAAGAATTTAAGCGGGCCCCCCCCCTGGGGTCTGCTCATGGCCGTTTTGGGGGGGGGCAGGAGGGGTCACAGCATGAGGGGAGAGCTTTGCATATCAGCGGGGAGGGGGGAAGGTCCCCCCCTCCCTCACCTCGGGCTCTCCCCTCCTGCATCTGTCGAAGTGGCAGCACCGGCGACAGCTATAATTACCTCCATTCACCAAGGAGGTCTCCGATCTGCAAGGGCTTCACATTACTTCCTGTTTTAACAGGAAGTAATGTGAAGCCCTTGCAAATCGGAGACCACCGTGGTGAATGGAGGTAATTATAGCTGCCCCTTAGATAGATGCAGGAGGAGAGTGCAGAGGGGAGAGCCCGAGGTGAGAGAGGGGCGGAACTGCCCCCCTCCCCGCTGATGTGCAACGCTCTCCCCTAATGCTGTGACCCCTCCTGCCCCCCAAAACGGCCATGAGTGGGCCCCAAGGGGGGCCCCGGGCCCCCCCACGGGGCAGGGGCTGCTTCCCCTATTGTTAAGCCAGTGGCAGGGGGCTTGTGCTGCTCACCTTTCCCGTAGTATTGTTTGTGGCTGGGGGAGGAGGAGAACTTACCTGACATCACTGAGGAAGAACAAGAGGAGATGGTTAGTAGGTCAGCATCCCACTTTGTGCAGATGGGGTCTTTCATGCTGTCCAGCCTGTTGAGGGACCCCTGTATAAAAAAAATCAAGGGGAATGACCTGTACTGGGTGGCAACGCTACTAGACCCTCGGTATAAGCACAAAGTGGCGAAGATGTTACCAAATTACCAAAATGCAGAAAGGATGCAGCACTTGCACAACAAGTTGGCAAGTATGCTTTACAGTGCGTTTAAGGGTGATGTCACAGCAGAACGGAATAAAGGTGCCACTGCCAGTAATCTTCCTCCTTCTCCCATGTCCACGCAGGAAAGGACAGGATGCTCTAGCGATCTCATGGTAATGTCGGACATGCGGACATTCTTTAGTCCATCACCTCACCTTAGCCCTTCTGGATCCACCCTCCACCAACGCCTCGACCGGCAGGTAGCCGACTACCTGGCCTTAAAGGAATACTGTAGGGGGTCGGGGGAAAATGAGTTGAACTTACCCGGGGCTTCTAATGGTCCCCCGCAGACATCCTGTACCCGGACAGCCACTCACCAATGCTCCGGCCCCGCCTCTGGTTCACTTCTGGAATTTCAGACTTTAAAGTCTGAAAACCACTGTGCCTGCGTTGCCGTGTTCTCGCTCCCGCTGATGTCACCAGGAGTGTATTTTGCAGGCCCAGTATGGTCTGTGCCTGCGCAGTACGCTTCTGGTGATATCAGCGGTAGCGAGGACACGGCAACGCAGGCACAGTGGTTTTCAGACTTTAAAGTCTGAAATTCCAGAAGTGAACTGGAGGCGGGGCCGGAGCCTCAGTGAGTGGCTGTGCGAGCACAGGACATCTGCGAGGGACCATTAGAAGCCCCGGGTAAGTTCAACTCATTTTCCCCCGACCCCCTACAGTATTCCTTTAAGTGCGGATACAGACACTCTAAGCAGCGATGAACCCCTGGACTACTGGGTGCACAGGCTTGACCTGTGGCCAGAGCTGTCACAATTTGCCATCCAACTTCTGGCTTGCCCTGCCTCAAGTGTCCTGTCAGAAAGGACCTTTAGTGCAGCTGGAGGCATTGTCAGAGAGAAGAGAAGTCGCCTAGGTCAAAAAAGTGTTCAGTACCTCACCTTTATCAAAATGAATGAGGCATGTATCCCAGAGGGCTACTGCCTGCCCGAAGACTAAGTCAGTCCCCACACACAGCATCTCTGCCTGCACGCCGTGTGACTGCCTGCCCAAAGACTAAGTCGGTCCACACACAGCATCTCTGCCTGCGGGCCGCTTGACTGCCTTCTCCGCCACCACCAACAGGGTCAAGGACGCCAGGTGGATTCCTGAATTTTTAAGGCCGCTGCTAGCAGCGGCCGCTAACACAAAGAATAATTTTTCTGGTGCGTGTACATGCCTAATTTTTCTGGCTGCACTGCGGCTGCAACAACAAAAAAAAGGTATGTACAGGTATCAATTCCCCTTCGTGATCGTTACCTTGCCACGGTGAAGGGCCTTGCGTATCACAATGAAGCAATGATTGAGTGTGTTGGGGGGCACACCCAAGAAAATAAGGTTGTTGCTTCATTGTGGGTAGACCAAATTTGATCAGCTGGACAGTCACTGTTGTTCTGTCATTGAGCTACCTCAGCCTGACCATATGGGCTTGAACACCGACATCGCATGCACACAGCCATCGTGCACACCAGTCCAGCATGGCCATCACTACACAAACAGCTGTTTGCCGTGCATTACACAGTGAGTTTGGTCTGTCAGTGTGAAGCAGTACACTAATTACACTACCTGCTGATCCATGTCTACACACGCAAGATGTTTTTACGCACTTTTTGCCTCCAATTTAGGAATGCAATGTGATTTCTGCTCTTTAGGGATTATAACCCTGCTGTGCGTCAAATCCGTAATTTTCCCCGGGACTTTTGGCATGTATCCCACTTCGCCATGCCCCCCTCCAGGTGTTAGACCCCTTGAAACATCTCTTCCATCACTTTTGTGGGCAGAAACAGTGTTTGTAGTTTTTCAAGTTTGCCTGCCCATTGAAGTCTATTGCAGTTCGCCGAGTTTGCCGGTTCGCGAACTTTTGCGGAAGTTCACGTTACGGTTCGTGAACCCAAAATCTGAGGTTCAAGCCATCTTTAGTTGTAACACACTAGATTTGGCTCTTGGTGCAGGCTCTTCTGTTTTGGTAAGTTACAGCCTACCACGTCTCTCAAGTTCTTTTATTTGCCTATTTACAGATCCTTCATCACCAGGAAACATCAGTATTGATTCGGTTGGAACGGAGAATATCACATTATCATGGAGAGATCCAGTAGACATGGCTGGAGTGACTAAATCCTATAACATAATTTATTACTGGAATTATTCTACATCCACCATAGTGACAAGTAAGGCAGCCATTGTCACCCTTCAGGGCCTGTTGTCTGGCACTCTTTATACCGTTAGTGTGGTGACAGTTGGAGTCCGGGGGTATCAGAGTGCATCCGTGAGTCGGTCTGTATTCACAAGTAAGTTCTTAAAAATGTGTAAGTACTTTATCTTTGGAATCTTCTGAAACTGGTATACATTTTTACCAGCAAGGATTGGCTCTCATTTTGCACCTCTGGGATCAGTTTTTTTTTAGTTTAACACGTTGATAATTTAAACTCACATTATTGCTTTGAAGGTTCACTGAAGATCAGCCAACTCAAATATATAACGGTAGGTATCAAGGTATGTGATAAGGTAGGTAGCAAGGTATGGACCGTAGAATTTAAATTTGGAATTCTTGTTTGTGTGTGTGTTTTTTTTTTTTTTTTTAATACAGGCTCAGAAAATGTCATAAAAGAAGAATTTTCAAAAGCACAAGTCAATATAAAATAAAATCATAAGTGATATAAATAACGCATTATACAATACAATGTACAAAAAAAAAAAAACCAGTAACAACTCCTACAATCCTTTGCATATGAAAAAATCAAACACTGACATGCTAATAAACATTTGTTCAAAAGACAGCAAGCAATGGGCAGCGCTCACAGGCTGCAAGTGAAGTGAAAGCTCCAGAGATATGCCCAGCCCCTTGGGGCTAAATACACACCTTGAATACAAATCAGATGCAAATTATGTGCTAACACTAATCTAAATTCTAAAATTATTTGAATGCAAGCTGACACCCCTGGAGGCAGCTAGCCTGAAGTATACTTAAGTTTTGTACAGCAGAAGGAAATGGCAGCGCTTCCAAACAGACGCTGCACCTGAATAAACATTAAAACATTTACAATTCATTTTACTAAACTTACACTTCCAATAAAAATATATCGAGAAATATTCTAAAACCGTGTATATATTGTACATAGTTGTGTCTACTACTTTAAAAAATATATTTTTTAAACAAGTTATTACAATGTGCAACTGAAAAAGAAAAATGTTTGTGTGTGCGTATTGCTAAGGTAAGCATTCATTTTTATTTATGGTAAAAATATAATAATTATGTATGGCTATATACTGTATATCTATTCTCTAGTATGTGTAGAAAAGACAACACATCTAGGATGGATAAGCTTTCTTTTTATCTAGGTTGTTTGTCCCTTACATGAACTCATCGTAACTATAAAATTATACCGTACTTCTGAAATCTGCAGCATCTGCTGGATACCTGTGGGTAAGTATCTTAATATTGTATCTTAATATTTTTATTATTCCTATCTGTTCCTTCTTTCCCACCTCTTTTTCTCTCTCCTCTGTTTCTGTTTTTTGGTAACATATTTCTTTCTTTGCTGTTTTCTAGACATTTATGGTAAGCCCTAGGTCGCTCTCTCCAGGTTAGCAATCATTTTCATTACAAGCGCAGTTACTGGTTGCATGTATCTGTAGACACACAAGAACCCATAAATAACACCCTGTTCAGGTTTCTGTGCATTCTCATGGTCCCTACGCTACACAGTTCAGTATCCAAGTACTAGACATGCCACAGAGGATAAGTATGACAACAGATCTGATAATCAGGCTATCGTATGTCACTTACAAAATGGAGGCCTCATAACCAGGGTGTAACAATAGACCCTGCAAGGGATGCAGCCGCAGGGGGGCCAAGAAGCCACAGGGGGCCCCGTCCTGAGAGACTGACAACTAAGGGCACTGAGCGAAAAAACAAACCTTTCTGCTCTCTGCACAATTGTTTTAATAACCGCATCTGCTCAGCCATTGATAGGAAATCATACAAAGTTTTCCAGACAAAGATTTGTAGACAGTCCCTATTCAGTGTTCAGCAGTGTACAGAGTGTTCTACCCCTCTCCAAGGGTTGTATACTGTAGTGATGCATTCAGTGCTTCATTGTGGACTATTTTTATCTGTGTGCACAACATAATTGAATAAATTTGGTTCTCTGTTTACCTGTACAGAAAGAGGGGGGTTTCTGGTGGGAGGTTTGGCGGAAAGGGGTCCCATCCAAAGTTTTGCAGGGGAAAGGGGGGGCAGCGATTGCTAGTTACACCCCTGCTTATAAGCTATTAAAAAAAAAATATATATATAGGCAAGTTACTGGATACGTTTGGTTAGCCATATAGTAACAGTTCATACTGTATATACTGGAGGCGACAGAGATCAGCACAAACTGCAGCTAGTTTACTTCCAGTACAAGCGCAGAGTAACCGCTTATATACTGTAGATGCTAGTTAAGTATGCTAAACTAGAGGTAACACCAATAATGCAAAAATACTGCATCACTGGTCAGTGCGCCATGAGGAGACATTTTAAGGACAGCTTAGAGTAAAGTACACTTGTATGTTAAAGTGTTCCTGAGACGGTGGAACAAGATGAAATTTACTTACCTGGGGCTTCTTCTAGCCCCCTGTAGTCTTAAGGCCCCGTTCACACTGCACGCGTTTCCAGCCGCGTTTTGGAAACGCGTGCAGGTGGCCGACACGCATGACATCAGACAGTGCATAGAGTGCACTGTCTGATATTCACACTGCATGCGTTCCGGACCTGTGCGGTCCGGGAACGCATGCTGCACGCATTTTTTGCCAAAACGCGTGGCTGTCCCATTCACTTTTCAGTGATGGGATCAGCCACGCAACGCATACAAACGCGGATGGCGTGCGTTTGTACGCGTTGCGTTCCGCATGCGTGGCCGTCCGTGTTTGTAATGTGAACGGGGCCTTACATTCCTCGATGTCCTCCGGGTCACCGCAATAAAGTCATAGGATACTGCACATGCATTGTTCTTGCTTGTGCTACCATAGCCAGGAGCATGCTGCTTATGCACAATTTGCATATGCTGGTAACTGTGCATGTGCAGAATGCTCCTGGCCATGGGGGCATGATCAACAAGTTGCGTTGACAGGACAGTGGAAGCTCAGTAGCCCATGAAGCAAAATTTGTGGCTTACAGCAAGACAATGGGGAGGACCTGGAGGACACAGAGGGACCTGAAAGGCTATGGGGAGGGGCTAGAAGAGGCCCCGGGTAAGTAAATGTCATCTTGTTCCCCCGTCTCAGGTTTACTTTAACCACTTCCCGACCGCCGTATATACAATTGGCGGCCGGGAAGTGCACCCCGCAAGGACCGCCGTATAGACAAATGGCGGCGGTCCTTGTAGGGGCATGGGCGGAGCGATCGCGTCATCCGTGACGCGATCCTCCGCCTCCGCCTGGCGCCGCTCACCCGCCGCAACATCCCACCGGCCATACGGAAGCGCCGGCGGGATGTTAACCCGACGATCGCCGCATACAAAGTGTATAATACACTTTGTAATGTTCACAAAGTGTATTATACAGGCTGCCTCCTGCCCTGGTGGTCCCAGTGTCCGAGGGACCACCAGGGCAGGCTGCAGCCACCCTAGTCTGCACCAAGCACACTGATTCCCCCCCCCCCCCCCTGCCCCAGATCGCCCACAGCACCCATCAGACCCCCCCCTGCCCACCCCCCAGACTCCTGTTTGCACCCAATCACCCCCCTAATCACCCATCAATCACTCCCTGTCACTATCTGTCAACACTATTTTTTTTATCCCCCCCCCCTGCCCCCTGCTCCCTCCTGATCACCCCCCCACCCCTCAGATTCTCCCCAGACCCCCCCCCCCCCCCATGTACTGTATGCATCTATCCCCCCTGATCACCTGTCGATCACCTGTCAATCACCTGTCAATCACCCATCAATCACCCCCTGTCACTGCCACCCATCAATCAGCCCCTAACCTGCCCCTTGCGGGCAATCTGATCACCCCCCCACACCAATAGATCGCCCGCAGATCCGACATCAGATCACCTCCCAAATCCATTGTTTACATCTATTCTCTCCTCTAAACACCCACTAATTACCCATCAATCACCCCCTATCACCACCTGTCACTTTTACCTATCAGATTAGACCCTAATCTGCCCCTTGCGGGCACCCAATCACCCGCCCACACGCTCAGATTGCCCTCTGACCCCCCCTTATCAATTCACCAGTGCATTAATTACATCTGTTCTTCCCTGTAATAACCCACTGATCACCTGTCAATCACCTGCCAATCACCTATCACCCATCAATCACCCCCTGTCACCCCCTGTCACTGCCACCCATCAATCAGCCCCTAACCTGCCCCTTGCGGGCAATCTGATCACCCACCCACACCATTAGATCGCCCGCAAACCCGCCGTCAGATTACCTCCCAAATGTATTGTTTACATCTGTTATCTTCTCTAAACACCCACTAATTACCCATCAATCACCCATCAATCACCCCCTATCACCACCTGTCACTGTTACCTATCAGATCAGACCCTAATCTGCCCCTTGCGGGCACCCAATCACCCGCCCACACGCTCAGATTGCCCTCAGACCCCCCCCCCCCATATCAATTCGCCAGTGCATTAATTACATCTGTCCTTCCCTGTAATAACCCACTGATCACCTGTCAATCACCTGCCAATCATCTATCACCCATCAATCACCCATCAATCACCCCCTGTCACTGCCACACAACAATCAGCCCCTAACCTGCCCCTTGCGGGCAATCTGATCACCCACCCACACCAATAGATCGCCCGCAGATCCGACATCAGATCACCACCCAAACGCAGCGTTTACATCTATTCTCTCCTCTAAACACCCACTAATTACCCATCAATCACCCATCAATCACCCCCTATCAACACCTGTCACTGTTACCCATCAGATCAGACCCTAATCTGTCCCTTGCGGGCACTCAATCACCCGCCTACATGCTCAGATTGCCCTCAGACCCCCCCCTTATCAATTCGCCAGTGCAATATTTACATCTGTTCTCCCCTGTAATAACCCACTGATTACCTGTCAATCACCTATCAATCACCCATCAATCACCACCTGTCACTGCCACCCATCAATCACCCCCTGTCACTGCCACCCATCAATCACCCCCTGTCACTGCCACCCATCAATCAGCCCCTAACCTGCCCCTTGCGGGCAATCTGATCACCCACCCACACCAATAGATCGCCCGCAGATCCGACGTCCGATCACCTCCCAAGTGCAGTGTTTACATCTGTTCTCTACCCTAAACACCCACTAATTACCCATCAATCAACTCCTGTCACTGCTACCTATCAGATTAGACCCCTATCTGCCCCTAGGGCACTCAATCACCTGCCCACACCCTCAGAATGCCCTCAGACCCCAGCCCTGATCACCTCGCCAGTGCATTGCTTGCATCTATTCCCCCCTCTAATCACACCTTGAGACACCCATCAATCACCTCCTGTCACCCCCTAGCACACCTACCCATCAGATCAGGCCCTAATTTGCCCCGTGTGGGCTCCTGATCACTCGGCCAAACCCTCAGATCCCCCTCAGACCCCCTTCCGATCACCTCCCCAGTGCATTGATTGCATCTATTTTCCCCTCTAACCATCCCCTGAGACACCCATCAATCACCTCCTGTCACCCCCCTAGCACTCCTATCCATCAGATCAGGCCCAATACAACCTGTCATCTAAAAGGCCACCCTGCTTATGACCGGTTCCACAAAATTCGCCCCCTCATAGACCACCTGTCATCAAAATTTGCAGATGCTTATACCCCTGAACAGTCATTTTGAGACATTTGGTTTCCAGACTACTCACGGTTTTGGGCCCGTAAAATGCCAGGGCGGTATAGAAACCCCACAAGTGACCCCATTTTAGAAAAAAAGACACCCCAAGGTATTCTGTTAGTTGTATGACGAGTTCATAGAAGATTTTATTTTTTGTCAAAAGTTAGCGGAAATTGATTTTTATTGGTTTTTGTTCACAAAGTGTCATTTTTCACTAACTTGTGACAAAAAATAAAATTTTCTATGAACTCGCCATACACCTAACGGAATACCTTGGGGTGTCTTCTTTCTAAAATGGGGTCACTTGTGGGGTTCCTATACTGCCCTGGCATTTTAGGGGCCCTAAACTGCGAGGAGTAGTCTAGAAAACAAATGCCTCAAAATGACCTGTGAATAGGACGTTGGGCCCCTTAGCGCACCTAGGCTGCAAAAAAGTGTCACACATGTGGTACCGCCGTACTCAGGAAAAGTAGTATAATGTGTTTTGGGGTGTATTTTTACACATACCCATGCTGGGTGGGAGAAATTTCTATGTAAATGGACAATTGTGTGTAAAAAAAAATCAAACAATTGTCATTTACAGAGATATTTCTCCCACTTAGCATGGGTATGTGTAAAAATACACCCCAAAACACATTATACTACTTCTCCTGAGTACGGCGGTACCACATGTGTGGCACTTTTTTACACCCTAAGTACGCTAAGGGGCCCAAAGTCCAATGAGTACCTTTAGGATTTCACAGGTCATTTTGCGACATTTGGTTTCAAGACTACTCCTCACGGTTTAGGGCCCCTAAAATGCCAGGGCAGTATAGGAACCCCACAAATTACCCCATTCTAGAAAGAAGACACCCAAAGGTATTCCGTTAGGAGTATGGCGAGTTCATAGAAGATTTTATTTTTTGTCACAAGTTAGCGGAAAATGACACTTTGTGAAAAAAAACAATTAAAATCAATTTCCGCTAAGTTGTGACAAGAAAATAAAAACTTCTATGAACTCACCATACTCCTAACGGAATACCTTGGGGTGTCTTCTTTCTAAAATGGAGTCATTAGTGGGGTTCCTATACTGCCCTGGCATTTTAGGGGCCCTAAACCGTGAGGAGTAGTCTTGAAACAAAAATGACCTGTGAAATCCTAAAGGTACTCATTGGACTTTGGGCCTCTTAGCGCAGTTAGGGTGCAAAAAAGTGCCACACATGTGGTATCGCCGTACTCGGGAGAAGTAGTACAATGTGTTTTGAGGTGTATTTTTACACATACCCATGCTAGGTGGGAGAAATACCTCTGTAAATGACAATCTTTTGATTTTTTTTACACACAATTGTCCATTTACAGAGTTATTTCTCCCACCCAGCATGGGTATGTGTAAAAATACACCCCAAAACACATTGTACTACTTCTCCCGAGTACGGCGATACCACATGTGTGGCACTTTTTTGCACCCTAACTGCGCTAAGGGGCCCAAAGTCCAATGAGTACCTTTAGGATTTCACAGGTCATTTTGAGAAATTTTGTTTCAAGACTACTCCTCACGGTTTAGGGCCCCTAAAATGCCAGGACAGTATAGGAACCCCACAAATGACTCCATTTTAGAAAGAAGACACCCCAAGGTATTCTGTTAGTAGTACGGTGAGTTCATAAAAGATTTTATTTTTTGTCACAAGTTAGCGGAAATTGATTTTAATTGTGTTTTTTCACAAAGTGTCATTTTAACTTGTGACAAAAAATAAAATCTTCTATGAACTCACCATACTCCTAACGGAATACCTTGGGGTGTCTTCTTTCTAAAATGGGGTCATTTGTGGGGTTCCTATACTGTCCTGGCATTTTAGGGGCCCTAAACCGTGAGGAGTAGTCTTGAAACAAAATTTCTCAAAATGACCTGTGAAATCTGTAAATGGACAATTGTGTGTAAAAAAAATTAAAAAATTGTCATTTACAGAGATATTTCTCCCACCCAGCATGGGTATGTGTAAAAATACACCCCAAAACACATTATACTACTTCTCCTGAGTACGGCAATACCACATGTGTGGCACTTTTTTGCAGCCTAACTGCGCTAAGGGGCCCAAAGTCCAATGAGCACCTTTAGGCTTTACAGGGGTGCTTACAAATTAGCACCCCCCAAAATGCGAGGACAGTAAATACACCCCACAAATGACCCCATTTTGGAAAGTAGACACTTCAAGGTATTCAGAGAGGGGCATGGTGAGTCCGTGGCAGATTTCATTTTTTTTGTCGCAAGTTAGAAGAAATGGAAACTTTTTTTTTTTTTTGTCACAAAGTGTCATTTTCCGCTTACTTGTGACAAAAATTAATATCTTCTATGAACTCACTATGCCTCTCAGTGAATACTTTGGGATGTCTTCTTTCCAAAATGGGGTCATTTGGGGGGTATTTATACTATCCTGGAATTCTAGCCCCTCATGAAACATGTCAGGTGGTCAGAAAAGTCATAGATGCTTGAAAATGGGAAAATTCACTTTTTGCACCATAGTTTGTAAACGCTATAACTTTTACCCAAACCAATAAATATACACTGAATGTTTTTTTTTAATCAAAAACATGTTTGTCCACATTTTTCGCGCTGCATGTATACAGAAATTTTACTTTATTTGAAAAATGTCAGCACAGAAAGTTAAAAAAATCATTTTTTTGCCAAAATTCATGTCTTTTTTGATGAATATAATAAAAAGTAAAAATCGCAGGAGCAATCAAATAGCACCAAAAGAAAGCTTTATTAGTGACAAGAAAAGGAGCCAAAATTCATTTAGGTGGTAGGTTGTATGAGCGAGCAATAAACCGTGAAAGCTGCAGTGGTCTGAATGGAAAAAAAGTGGCCGGTCCTTAAGGGGTAGAAAGCCCTAGGTCCTCAAGTGGTTAAGCACTGACTACATAGATATCAGCTGAGATCTATTAAAGAGAACCTGAGGTGGGTTCTAACAATGCTTTCAGCACTCAGAGGCTTAGTCTGCTTATACTGCCCAGCCTCTGTTGCTATCTCAATCCCCCTAAGTTCCCCCCACGCTCTGCAATGCCCCCATAAATCATTAGCCGAGCTAGCGACACACAGCATGTCGCAGCCAGATGTTTACATCTGAAGCTGTCAGTCTCGGCGCTCCCCCGCCTCCTCCATAGCTCCAGTCCCCGCCCACGTCCAATCAGCGGGGAGGGAAGGGACGTGGGCGGGCAGGGCCGGGCCGACAGAGGCTCCAGCCTCAGGGCACAGTGTAGGAGGGGGCGCACAACTCAGCTATCATCATTACCCTATTGTGTTTGAAGCAAAGAGAAATAAGGAAAGGTGATACATGGCAGTGACTGCAAGCCAGATAACTAGAGATTAAGGTGTTGGGGGCCCTGGGGCACCTCTAAATCTAATAGCAATCAGTGTGTAACGGCCGGGGTGGGAGGGATGTAGGGGTGCACTTTGGTGTCTCAGCCTCGGGTGTTGAAGGACCTTATCCCGGGTCTGCGGGCGGGTACCGGAGCTATGGAGGAGGCGAGGGAGCGCCGAGACTGACAGCTGCAGATGTAAACAGCCGGCTGCGACACGCTTCGTGTTGACAGCTCGGCTGATGATTTATGGGAGGTAAGCAGAGCGCAGGGGGAACTTAGGGGGGATCTGGATAGCAACAGAGGCTGGGCTGTATAGGCAGACCCAGCCTCTGTATGCTGATAGCATTGTCAGAACCCACCTCGGGTTCTCTTTAACCTGCTGGGCGGTCTGGACGAGCACAGCTCGTCCAGTACCGCCGGAGGCTGCCGCTCAGGCCCTGCTGGGCCGATTTGGCTGAAATAAAAAGCAGCACACGCAGCCGGCACTTTGCCAGCCGCGTGTGCTGCCTGATCGCCGCCGCTCTGCGGCGATTCGCCGCGAGCAGCGGCGAAAGAGGGCCCCCCTAGCCGCCTGAGCCCTGCGCAGCCGGAACAAAAAGTTCCGGCCAGCGCTAAGGGCTGGATCGGAGGCGGCTGACGTCACGACGTCGGCTGACGTCGATGACGTCACTCCGCTCGTCGCTATGGCGACGATATAAGCAAAACAAGGAAGGCCGCTCATTGCGGCCTTCCTTGTTTATTCTGGGCGCCGGAGGCGATCGGAAGATCGCCTCCGGAGCGCCCTCTAGTGGGCTTTCATGCAGCCAACTTTCAGTTGGCTGCATGAAATAGTTTTTTTTTTATTAAAAAAAAACCCTCCCGCAGCCTCCCTGGCGATCTTAATAGAACGCCAGGCAGGTTAAAATACTTCAGGGCTGTTTCTGAGTAACACTAATGTTATGCGATCATCTGTATTCAACTACTTATCATTACTGTCTTTAGTTCATATTTATAGTTGTAACATTTCAAATAGCCAAATATTAGCTCAACCCCACCACACATGCATGACCAGAGCAGAGTACATCAGAGGTTGCCACCAATCAGAGCAAGGATTGGATTGAGCCTCCTGCATACACATGCCTACCACTAGAATATGCTATGAGGGTGACAAGCACCAGTAATCGCAGGCTAGTGTAGTGTAGTGTAGGACCTGCCCTAAAAGAGTCTACCTTGGCGTGGTGGGCAGGCTTAAAATCCAATGGGCTGAAATGTTTCCTTGGTATGAATGAGAAGTACCATATTTTTCCAGGATGCCACAGGGGGATAGAAGTGGATGTAGTGAGGCACACAGGAAATCATAGGGGGACCAGATGGGATGCAGGAGGACGCCACAAGGGAACAGAAGGGGACACACAGGAGAACAGGAAAGGACACAGTGGGACAGAATGGGAAACAGTGGGGCTCACAGGATACAGCGGGACAGAAGGGGACACATGGTTGACAGAAGGGGACACGGGACGACACATTATATATATATATATATATATATATATATATATATATATATATATATATATATATATATATATATATATATTTTATCCCTGGTTTTTGCCCTCTAAACCTAGGTGTGTCTTATATCCCGAAAAATACGGTACTTTATCTTAATTTTGAACCATTGGATTAACCAAAGGACTCTTTAGCCCCTGTGCAATTACCTTTTTCCTCCTGAACTTTCTACTAGATGCGATTTTCAAACTTTGTCAATAAAATGCCTTTTATGCTTCCAACAAGCAAGAAAATACACAAAATCATTTTCATAGAACCTTTTCACCTACTTTTGGTCATTTTTAATTGCAGAATGCTGAAAAGTATTTTAAAGAGAAGATGAAATATTAGTCCTTCTGCAATTCAATTTTTCTCTTAGAAGATAATTTTTTTCTCTTCTGTTTAAAATAACTGTTTAGCTCTGCAATTGAAAAAGTACCAAAAAGCAGATGAAAAAGTTCCGTCAAAATTATTCAATTAAAGGGGCACTACAGCGAAAAACTGTAAAATGTAAAATATGTGCAAACATATACAAATAAGAAGTATGTATTTTCCAGAGTAAAATGAGCCATAAATTACTTTTCTCCTATGTTGCTGTCACTTACAGTAGATAGTAGAAATCTGACAGAAGTGACAGGTTTTGGACTAGACCATCTCTTCATAGGGGATTCTCAGCTAGGCTTTTATTCTCTATAAAAATATTCCCTAAAAAAAGATTTAAATAATGATGCTGGCCAGCCTCCCTGCTCACTACACAGTTTTTTGGCAGTTGGACAGAGCAACTGCCATTCACTAAAAGCTTCTGAAAATAAATATATCCCCGAGAATCCCCTATAAAGAAATGGACTAGTCCAAAACCTGTCACTTCTGTCAGCTTTCTACGTACCTACTGTAAGTGACAGCAACACAGGAGACAAGTAATTTATGCCTCATTTTACTATGGAAAAAATGTATTTCTTATTTGTATATGTTTGCACATATTTTACATTTTACAGTGGTTCGCTGTAGTGCCCCTTTAAGTATTTTTTTATTTTATTGATCAAGTGTAACAATACCACCTAGGAGAAAACTTAGTCAATTCACTTTTTCTGCGAAGGGCTATCTTTTAGGAGAAAAAGCTAACTGAATAAGTGTCTTCATCTAAGACGAATCCGACAGGATAACATCAGGGAGGGCCCAATAGAAAGCACACAGGTTATAATAGGACTTCAACTTTTCTACTCCTTCCTCTGTAGCCTGTAAAAGTCTGATTCTGTTGGTGGGCTCTGATCCCTGCTGCCATGGGTGTGTTTTTTTAAAACTTATTTATATTATACAGTGGGATGCGAAAGTTTGGGCAATCTTATTAATGTCATGATTTTCCTGTATAAATCGTTGGTTGTTACGATAAAAAATGTCAGGTAAATATATCATATAGGAGACACCCACAGTGATATTTGAGAAATGAAATGAAGTTTATTGCATTTACAGAAAGTGAACAATAAGTGTTTAAACAAAATTAGGCAACATGTTGTAATTTTATTGATTCCAAAACCTGGAACTCAAGTTAACTTTGTAAGCTCAGTGACCCTGACCTACATACACAGGTGAAACCAATTATAAGAGAGTATTTAAAGAGAAACTCCAACCAAGAATTGAACTTTATCCCAATCAGTAGCTGATACCCCCTTTTACATGAGAAAGAGAATGCTTTTCACAAACAGACCATCAGGGGGCGCTGTGTGACTAATTTTGTGCTGAAACCCCTCCCACAAGAGGCTCTGAATACCGCGGTACTCCTGGCAAACTGCCACAATGTAACAATGTTCACAGACAGGAAATGGCTGTTTAAAGCTGTCTGTAACAGCCAGAGCAGCTAGAAACAGCTCCATAACTTGCCCACAGTAACAATGTCACCATGTAATACATGTCAGAATGTGAATCTGGGAGAGGAAATATTTTACAATGAGCAAACACTGACTAAATCATTTATACATAATTATTGTAAAAATGAAGCACTTTTTTTTATTAAATTATTTTCACTGGAGTTCCTCTTTAAGGGGGTCAATTGTAAGTTCCCCTCTTTTACATTTCTCTGAAGAGTAGCAACATGGTGGGTCTCAAAACAACTCTCGAATAACCTTAAGACAAATATTGTTCACCATCATGGTTTAGGGGAAGGATACAGAAAGCTGTCTCAGAGATTTCAGCTGTCTGTTTCCACAGTTAGGAACATAATCAGGAAATGGAAGTCCACAGGCTCAGTTCAAGTTAAGGCTCAAAGTGGCAGACCAAGAAAAATCTTTAATAAGCAGAAGCAAAGAATGGTGTGAACAATCAGAGTCAACCCACAGACCAGCACCAAAGACCTACAACATCATCTTGCTGCAGATGAATTCACTGTGCATCGTTCAATCATTCAGCGCACTTTACACAAGGAGATGCTGTATGCAGAAGAAGCCTTTTCTCCGCCGACAGCACAAACAGAGCCACTTGAGCTATGCTAAAACACATTTGGACAAGCCAGCTTCGTTTTGGAATAAGGTGCTGTGGACTGCTGAAACTAAAATGGAGTTATTTAGGCATCACAAGGGACATTATGCATGGAGGAAAAACACAGCATTCCAAGAAAAACACCTGCTACCTACAGTAAAATGTGGTGGTCCCATCATGCTGTGGGGCTGTGTGGCCAGTGCAGGGACTGGAAGTTTGTCAAAGTTGAGGGACACATTAATTCCACTTAGTATCAGCAGATTCTGGAGACCAATGTGCAGAAATCAGTGACAAAGCTTAAGCCACGCAGGGGTTGTATCTTTCAACAAGACAACGACCCTAAACACTGCTCAAAATCCACTAAGGCATTCATGCAGAGTAACAAGTACAATGTTCTGGAATGGCCATCTCAGTTCCCTGACCTGAATTAAATTAAAAAATCTGTGGTGTGAGTTAGAGAGCTGTTCATGCTCGGAAGCCATCAAACCTGAATGAACTAGAGATGTTTTTTAAAGAGGAATGGTCCAAAATACCTTCAACCACAATCCAGACTCTCATTGGAACCTACAAGAAGCGTTTAGAGGCTGTCATTTCTGCAAAAGGAGGATCTGCTAAATATTGATTTCATTTCTTTTTTGTGGTGCCCAAATTTATGCACCTGCCTAATTTTGTTTAAACAATTATTGCGCACTTTCTGTAAATCCAATAAACTTCATTTCACTTCTCAAATATCACTGTGTGTCTCTCCTATATGATATATTTAACTGACATTTATCGTAACCACCAACGATTAATACAGGAAAATCATGAAAATTAACAATTTTTTTAAAATTTTTATTACACCCCTCCCTTCCTCCCCCCCGCCAGCCAATCACACTGATCAGCTCTCATAGGCATCAGCCTATGACAGCCGATCGTTCCTGAGCCTCCCAGGGGGATGGCCGAGTGACACGGCTGTGCCCAGTACAGTTCTGCCGTAGACCGCAGTGCTGTACAATGTAAATAGACAGTGGTTTTGCCATCTAACAGTCTGCTAGCGGCTTGTAGACCGATGACAGAGCTGAGCTCCATCATTCCAGCAGGGATGCGCGCTCATTGGTGCATGCGATCTCCAGCAAAACATGCCCCAGCAGTTCACGCCAATTAGCGTTGAGCTGTCCTAGGGCTGCCAGCTTGCGACCGCCAATTGGCATTAGGCTGTCGCAAAGTGGTTAAGTGACAAGACTATATGCTCTGTACGGTGCTGCGCAAGATGTTTTCACTATATAAATATTGAATACTCTAATCTAAAAATGAATCCTGATTGGTTTACAGTAACTTTGTGAAATACAATTTTTCTGAATAATTCAAAAACAAATGCACTCCACTACCAAAGCAGTGATCCGCACAGACTCTTACAGAACACTGGTCAGGCCCGGCCGTCACTTTAGAATTGTGGCAAAAAGTGCATAAAGGTGGCCATACACTGGCCCGATTCCCGGCCGTTTCGACAGCAGATTCGATCCTGGGATCGAATCTGCTGCCAATCGTTCGCGGTAAACGCCGCCGACGATCCGATTTCCTCCCGAAATCGGATCAATCCGTCGATCGCGCCGTGCGGGAAATTACCCTCGATCGCCCGCGGTTAAGTGCGCGTCGCTAGCGGTGGCCGATCCGATGAAAAATACATTACCTGATGCGGGCTCCCGGGCGTCTTCTCCGCATCTTCTCAGCGCTGCACCCGCTCCATCCCGGCGCTTCCTGTGTCACTGCAGTGACCAGGAAGTTCAAATAGAGGGCGCTCTATTTGAACTTCCTGGTCACGGAGTGACACAGGAAGCGCCGGGATGGAGCGGGTGCAGCGCCGAGAAGATGCAGAGAAGACGCCCGGGAGCCTGCATCAGGTAATGTATACGGGGGGGGGGGGGGGGGGGACAGGCGGCAGGAGCAGCTGAACAGATTGTGATCGGTTTCAGGCTGAAATCGATTCACAATCTGTTTGCAGTAAAGGCAGCCATACGATCCCTCTCTGATCAGATTCGATCAGATAGGGATCTGTCAGCTGGTCGATCTGATGGCACATCGACCAGTGTATGGCTGCCTTAAGTGTCAAAGCTGCAGTAAGATAGCGATCTCTCTGAGAGGGGGTGATATTTTCTCAGCTAAGTGACACATTTATAAATGTGGGGAAGCAAAATACGGTAAAAAAGCACAGCAGTCCATATGTGACATAACGCATGGTGCAAAGTCCTGCTGTATAATATTCCTGGCATCATACTCATCCCATCATATGACCAACCTCTACTTTAACCAGCAGGCAGAATCCCGATTACCCTAGTAAAATACAGTAGGAACTACCACTACTAATCAGTTACCTGGCTTCACTGGCGTATCTAGAGAGGTGCAGGCTTGGCTTTTGCCATGGGTGCCACTGCCTTGCTTGCTCCTGTGCTGCACTGCCATGCCTGCTGCCCTGTCACTCAGATCAGATTACTTCTGAGGAACATGGGTACTCAATTTATGTTTATATTTATCTTGGTGCACCTGCCTATTTAATTTGTTTATCATAAGGCACCTGACTTCTTGAGTAAGAGGGGAACGTCAGTGTTAGAATGGAGTACAGAAAGGGAATAAAAATAAATTTCCACAAAAGTAACTTTGGCAATATAACAGGCAACCATAACACATGTACGAGAGAAAGGATTCGGAGGGGAAAGGGGCTCTTTCAGTGTTTGCCATAGGTGTAATATTACCTAGGTATACCGCTGTCTGGCTTCCTAACCTCTTAAGGAAACATGTAACCCAAGATCAAGGTACAACAAAAAATGGTGAAAATAAAGGTTCACTGCATGCATATTCTGGCGTATAAGACTACTTTTTAACCCAGGAAAATCTCAAAAGTTGGGGGTCATCTTATACGCCGGGGGTCGTCTTATAGGGCGGGTGCTGAAACTTCTGAGCTGGACTGGAGAATCTGCAGCTGCCACATACGGTGGGGGGAGCTCAAAAACACCCGCGGCCGCATTTGCCCCCCCATATGCAGCTACCGTATGAAAGCAGCAAGGGCGGTGCTGTACAAGTATGGTAGAAGAAAATCCACTCACCAGGATTCCTGGAAAGAAGTGACATAACGCGGTCCCATTGACGAGGTGAGGGGGCACCTCACCAGGAAGGTGTTAGTGAAGGGCGGAGCAAGCCGCAGGCGTCCGGGATGCCCGGGGCATGGGAATAAAAAGAGAAAGAGCTGCGATATGCCCAGAAAAACGCGCCTTTTTCACCCTTCTGGCCTGCCCTTGTATCCTAATACCGTAACTCCTTCTCTGCCTCCCAGATCTCACTCCTGAGGACTAGTGAAGCGGCGCAGGCGCACATGTGCAAGATCTGAGGGGCAGAGAATGAGGTAAATAGGATACAAGGGCGGGGCCAGAAGGGTGAAAGAGGTGTGTTTGCGCTACCGATCTGATAGTCTTGGAGACATGGATAGCTATACACTACCGAACAGAGGAGTACCAGGGAAATAAAATTATACACTTGGCGTCCAGAAGGACATAGCCCTATAGGTACAAATAGTAAAACTGATAAATTTACTCTATCACTATAACGTAATAATTGCATACATGAGTACCACAATCTGAGTACTCTCCTGTGTGGGTCTCAATTCTATATCTGCTGTCCGGGTGTGGGGGTCTTTGCTCATCCCCCTTATAACATAGCATACGATAGCTAGGTGTAGCTATCCCACACTCCTGTGACTGCTGTCCCCACACAGATAGGCAGTTTGTAGCTGAGACAATGGATGTTATCTGCTAAGCTAAGTGCGCTAGCTGGTGCAACCACCTAAAGTCCGGTCCCCCTGTACAAACTGCATTTAGAAAAAAATAATTCTTCGCAAAATGTACCACCCAAAAAAAGCCTAAATTGGTGGTGGAAAAAGAAGATATAGATCAATTCATTGTGATAATCAGTGATAAAGTTAAATGAATGGGAGGTGAAAATTGCTCGAATGCATAAGGTGAAAAATACCCATGGGCTGAAATGGTGAAGTCCTTCACTGAATGAAGGAAATTTTCTGAGTATCCATCATTATCCCCCCTTCCCCAATCACACATACACAATAACAAGTGAAGTAAAAATGATTTATTTTTTTATGTCAAACTGTAAGGAGAAAATCTACATGACAGCCATAAATAGCAGACAGTGGAAACAGGACACAGAACAATCTTGACATTATTTACACTTCATTAGTGTGTAGGAAATACAGTATATATACCACACAGCAGGTGTCACCTCGATGACAAAGTGCAATGCCTAGTACACACGATACAATGTCCCATCAGCGTGATGGTCAAATCTATTATTTACGACAACTCCGATCTGATCCCTGATTTCTGATCGATTTTGTATAAATTAGAAGTGATCTGAAAACCAATCAGAAAATACATTGGGGATCAGATCGGACCTGTTGGAAATAATTGAATCGACCGTCAATCAGACAGAAAATCGCATTGTGTGTACTAAGCATTATAGAATGGTCATTGAGATGCTAATGATTCGGATTCCAATTTATGTTTTTGAAAAAAAAAACACCCTTTTTAAATTAAAAAAAATAGCAGCAGTAATCAGAGACCACCAAAAATCATCCTTCAGTGGCAAGAAAGGAGTTAAAAGTCATTTGCGTGCTAAGTTGTAAGGCCGAGCAATTAAAGTTGTGCAGTGCTGTATTCGCCTGGTCACTTGGGGCCGGTGATCCTCAAGAAGTTAAAAGAGGGACAGTCAGCCACAAAATCAAATTCCATTTACGCACTGCACTGTGTTCATTATGCAGCCTGGAACCTCACCCTGCATTGCAAGCTCTCCAATCTATTCCGAAATGTTTGTGCTTTAATAAATCTTATCTGTCAGCCTGGCTCTATTGTGGCCATCGTCAAACAGTGAGAGAGGGAAACTTGTCACCACTCCTCCCCTGCTCCTCACTGATTGACTGAGGGAAGCTCAGTGTGATAAGGCTAAAAATCTGGTCTTGCTGAGCTCACGTTTACAAAGCAAGCAGCTATGACAGAGCAGATTCTTGGAGAGAAAAAAAACGTTTGTAAGGGAGGAAATTACATCAGAATTAGCTTCAGTCAGAGGGAATCAAGATTGAAAATATAACAGAATTCTATTTACTATATAAAATTCACTGAAATCAAACAGAGAGAGAGAGAGAGAGAGAGAGAGAGAGAGAGAGAGAGGGGGGGGGGGGGGGAGAGAGAAAGAGAGAGAGAGAGAGAGAGAGAGAGAGAGAGAGAGAGAAAGAGAGAGAGAGAGAAAGATATTTACATGTGAAACTGTGAACTAGCCCTGAGAGGTAAATATTCCGGAACCTGAAGTGGCTAATCGTATGTAATCTGGAAGCGGACGAGTGCAATGCAGCGGCTGGTTCATTCGCTAGTTCGGAGGTTTTGCGAGCCTGAGTCCCCAGGGTTAATTTATTAGATCCAATAGCTGCAAAAGGTTTAGCTAGCACTAGGCCGGCTACCTATACCAGCTAGCATAGTGGTCGCTAAACCTTTTGCAGCCATTGGAGCTAATAAATTAACCATGAGGACTCCTGAGGCTAGTGAGCGGTATATGCCCGACACAGTGTCAGGCATACCGCTCAGGAGGTTAAATCATTAACATCTATTTGACCATCCTTAGTGCGTAGCTACAGTGACGTGAATAGTACAATGTACCCTGTAGAATACTGCAGAAAAACGTCAGCGCTATATAAACAAAATTCTGGCCTCGAATCTGGAAACTATGTGTGGTAAAAAAAAAAAAATATTTATGGCAGGAAAATAACACAATTGCTATTTTCGGTTTTCTTTTTGTTGTTGTTTTTTTTAGCAATTCAGATTTTTCCGCATTTCCAAACATACGGAATATGCTGTAAAAGCGCTTGTTTCTGCAGTAAGCATGAAACAATAATGGTCTTTAATGCTCACACCAATCTGAATAACTACAAATACCTTCTGTTTTAAGAAGGCAAACTTTTGTTTTGTTTAACATCTTAGCAAGGAGGCTTTTTGGTCTGGTTCAGCCCCTACACACTTCTGGGAGTTCTGGTTCACCATGAGCTTACTAGGTAGTCTGTAACTGTCTTCCACAAGTAAGGGTAGTCTTTGGAAGGTGATTTTATTGTTTTTTTTTATTATGCAGCAACCAATGGAAGGTATATTTATAGGCATCCCCTATAAAAAAAAAATCCAGTAAATATTTGGAGTTTGACTTCTACTATTATTTTCCTTTACGCAGCTGAAATAGGAATTCCACTATAACAGGAATAGGAACTCCACTAAAAACTGCAAAATGCACTCAAATGGATTTTACCACCAGGTTCAGGTAGGTCTTAAACTGATCGGTAAATGATGTGCCAACATGCCCCCTAATTTCCATAAGAATAGTAAAATATTACGAAATACTGCACATTTCATGGCTTAAATTTACTGCATGCAGTAAATTATGATTAAAATCTAACAGAACAGCAAACAGCTTGTACCCCATACGGTTAAATACAGTGTATGCGGTAAAATGGACGCGAACCATACCAGAATTGAGGCCAATATATAAATTGCACAACCACTGCTTCATGAACATTCTAACAAACCGCGTTATAGTCCAATATTACCCCTTGCCACCTAAACAGCTGAATATTTTAACAAATCTACTTTAAGTTTTCTGGATACCCCAGCTGAAATTAGGCACAATGTGAAGAAGGAGTCTTCACATGGACCGTGGGGTTGTCATGAAAAGTAATTTCGTTGTGTTACACAATGACAATAAAGTGAATTGAATTGAATTCTATTGTTAGTTAGGTAACTGCTACCGGGTTATTCTTTAAAGCAGAAATAAGGCAGAATCAAAGTGAGGTAATCGCAAGTGGCCAATCAGCAATCATCTTTCATTTGTCAGTGTTTCCCATTGTAACAACTTTCCTCTCCCTGATCTACAGACTTAAAATGTATTAGAGGTGGCGGCATCTACATACCTATATATAGATACAGGAAGCATTTCTGATGCTGAAAGCAGGATATAGAATGTAAAAGTGGCTATCCTGAATGATTTACTGCATTGGTGTACCTCTACTTACAGGAGGTTAAAATGTCCTAATTGGGGCATTTAAAAAAAAAAAATGCAAAATTATGGAAGAATTGCATTATTAAACATAACCCCATTATAAATTGTAAGATATCAATATCGATATCAATTTACCACCAGAGCATGAAGTGGGCGGTCTCTTGTGCTGACTGCCCACCCACAATTCCACTTGTCTCAAAGGCACAGGATCCTCCCACAAGTCCAGGGTGTTCCAAGCTGGAAGTTTCCTCTGGCCCTATTTAGCATTTATTTTTCAGATAACTAATACCCCGACATTGTTTTTCTGATTGATTTCAATTAGGAAAGGAACCACAGCAGGAGAGCATGTTTGGCAACAGATATGGGGTGTTTCCCTTTAAGCTGTAAGATCAGATAAGGCACATAAACCTGAGGACGAGTTTATTGTAGAATAGTTCTGAAGGAAACCTGAGTGATATAAACTGCACATAATCACAGGCTACGTTCATAGAAAACTGCATGGGAAAACATATGTATTCCAGGGATATACCCTGGAGAATGGTATGCAGACCTGGACTGTAAGAGTGTTGGAGGAAGTTCCTCAGTGTCAAGAGACAGTCCCTCCCTTTTGACCTTTCAAGCCGCTCTATTGGTCCTTTAAGGAGATGGGAAGCTTCTCAATTTAATTACCGCTCTCTCTGGAATTAATGAACATTTAGATTTGGAGTTTTAGCTATAGATAGCCCCCATGACATCATCATTCATCGTATTCTTGATTTCTATAATGTGAAAGTGCTTCAGAGTTGCTAAAGGTTAGAAATAAGGCCACCAGGAACACACAAGTTCACTTCATCAGAATTTAGAACCTGCAACTAGAAAGCTTTGCTGGAAAAGTGTGATTATCCCTGCAGAGTACTGCTCTGTCCTGCAGAGGCTCCTCACCCCTGAGGGTGGCGCTGTAGATCAGGCACAGAAGCCGGTTCTGTACAGTTAGAGTTTTAGCTGTTGCTGAAGGCTGTGTATGGAGGAGGCACTTTTCCGGAGGGCTTCAGACACCGTCTCATCCTGCTGCAGAATCTGGGGGTTCCCAAACACCCCTCCACTCCCCAGTGTGCACGGCAGGCTTAAAAACACCTCGTCCTGGATGCCGAAAAAACCCTGAAATACCACAAAGAGCAACAAAAACGAAATGACTAAACCAGCGCTAGAAAGAACAGAAGCAAATTCACTAAGGCAATGCAAATATTGGCAATACAAAAGTACGGATGATTAACGAGATGCAGAAAATTTGAAGCTGATGCAAATTTTATTAAAATGTATTACAACTCAGAACTATTAACACTTTCATGACCATCCCTAATTATTTCAACAGTACATTTTTATCAACCATTATACCTAATAATACCATATACACATCTGTAGGCTGTTAGAACGCATTTGTTCCTATATCTATATCAAAATAGATCTAAGTTTACCTTCAACATCGGGGTTTCCCAGCAATATCAGATGTGTCTGTGGATATTGATATGTGTAAAGGTGGCCACTAATGGTCCAATTTCTAGCTAAAAATTGTTCGAGTGATCAGAAATTGTGATCGGAAGAAAAATCGTTCACTACACCATCAACAAACCAATCTTTGCTTACTATCTATCACAACTAATCAAGCAAATCCAAATTTTGGTTTGACAAAAATCCAATCGGACGACTATTTTTATAATTGTACATAATCGATTGTGACCTTCAACTGAGATTCTTTTCAACCAATCCGATCAGAATTGTGTGACCACTCAAACAATTTTTTGCTAGAAGTTGGACCATTAGTGGCCACCTTAAGGGGGGGGGGGGGGGGGTAGAGGAGGAAAATTGAGGAGTTGTGTGCATCCCCAAGCATCATGTTAGTGTTACTCTGTCTTTCTCAATGACACACATTGAGTCCCCAACCCCTCCTCAATGGCGTATATTGGCTGCCCCACCCCTCCTCGATGGCGCATATTGGCTACCCCACCCCTCCTCAATGACACACATTAGCTGCCCCACCCTTCCTCAATGACGCACATTGGCTGCCGCACCCCTCCTCAATGACACACATTGGCTGCCGCACCCCTCCTCAAAGACATACATTAACTGCGCCACCACTCCTCAATGACATATATTGGTTCCCCTCGCTCTCACAATGGTGCAGGGGGTGTGGCAGAAGTTCCTAAACAGTCTAGCAGACCAGGCGTGCCCCACAATATGACACTTCCACCCGGCATGATAGTAATTAGAAAGGAAAGAACATAACAGTAGCAATTTATAACATGGAAACACACAATACTACTGGACATCGGCATACAGCATCCAGTTACCTTAGCAAAGGAAGAGACAGAATGAGTCTTCTTTTTATTTTGTACAATGGTGTCTGTGAGGTCAGCGACGGACAGACCGATGGACCATGACCTCTGACCTTTCCCTTTCATGACCTCCAGGGTTCTGAAGAATGAGAAATAAAAGGTATTACAATATGAATTGAGACTGTGTAAAGAGGCCAGGCTCCAGGATCGGTCCTCCTCCCTCCATCCCATCTAACATAAGTGGTGCTCCCTATAATCTCCCCTTAGAATTACTGGGACCGAAGGGGTGTGTATGCATGCGTGTGGGGGTGGAGTCACCACATCAATACAGCAACCCAGCTTCCTGTGATAAACACCTGTAAGGGGTTGCTGCATTCACACCACCCGCCCCTTACTTTTACTACTGATTGGAGGACAGGCATGGCTATTGTAGTCACTAGTTGGTTGGGGGTTGTAATGATGTGTAGTGGCAATGGGGTTGATACACATAAAAGTGGTAATACTAGTGTACACACTGTGCAGGATTCAATAACTTGACCACCCCAGAGTTCAACTAAAAGCATTAGGAACTTTCTGTCATGCTGCCCCTACCATGTGGAATACCTTGCCAAACTTAATCAAGACATCTCCAAACCTGGACACATTTAAAATAAAAAAAACTGAAAAGCCATCTTTTTAGTATGGCATTTATGTTCACAACATTTCCCCTGTACACATCACTATGTACTGATCTGAGACAAGCTTATGCACTTTGGGTCCTAAGGGAGAAAAGCGCTTTACAAATGTTTCGTTGTTGTACTTCGGCCTGCAGTATCGAGAGTTACGGTATTAGCGTAACTCGCGGTACACAAATAGTGTGACCACTGCCACGGTAATGAGCGCACCAATGGGAGCTACACAGGTTTTTTTGGAATGCAACATGAGGGGTGAAGTTGGGACAGTGCTGATCAGAAGTGCTTCAGACGGTCTAGCCATATGACGGTCTCAGTTAAAATGGTCAATGAAATGCAAAATTTTCCAGAACTTCATTTTGGCATGATGGTAGTCCATAGACTGCGGATCACCTTTGATGATCGGCAAGCAGCACTAGTGTTTGGCAAAGGATTGGTAAGCAATGCCGGTGTGTTTCTCTTAGTGCCCACCTGGTTGGGCCATTATTGACCCTTGCATGGTTGGCTCTACGCTAGAAGGCACACTGACCGAGCGTTTCACGGACACTTACCTGCAGGCCAGCTGCTCCTGGAAGATCTTTGGATATAATTTTGCTGTTGGCTGGTGATTATTTGCAGCATCCGCATCGCTCCAAGCAGCCACTGAAAAATAAATGAGCATGAAAATAAGATTTGAGGGTCAGATTAACTCTAACTAAACCAATGGCTACTATACAGTAGAAGCCCAATGATAGTCATTCAAAGAGGTCCTTAAGAGATCGTTCAGGTGATGGTTTTAGGAATGACCACAGCCTCTTCTGTTCTACAGTGGAACAAGGGAGGGAAGGGATGTGTTTGAGGTTCCTGACCACTAAGCAATGTCTGAGGACATCTGTAGAGCCACTAGAATATATGACCAGGACTGTGGAGTCTATACAAAATCCTCCGATGGACTCCTCAGTTTATTAAACCACCGACTCAGAGTATCCAAAATTGCTCCCTTGCAAGGTTATGGAGTGGGTATAAAAATCATCCGACTCCAACTCCTCAGTTTCTGAAACCACCGACTCAAACTCCAGGTACCCAAGATTGCTCAGAGTCCTCGACTCCACAGCCCTGAGTATGACACAGTCTTTCTATGTCCTAGAGCTAAAATGTATGAACTACTTTTTTAATCTATCCCTTGCAGTGAGAAGTCGTTCTCTGCTAGGAAAGTATTTCATCAGTGAAGGTTAAGAAGTAGTCTAACTAGGTCACGACTGGAGAGAAAGGCTCGACTCCCATTTGGAACGGAGGAAACCGGCTTTTTGGGTTCAGACCAGTTCAGTTTCACTCCACACTGTTTTCTCGTCCCGTTTGGATCTGGAGCGGATGAGTTTCCCTTATAGGTTTCTAGGGCAAACGCACCCGCTACCTGGTAAAAATGCAGGTTGGGACTTTACGCTGCGATTAAAGGAAGGTACAAAGCGGATCTGCTAAAAGTAGCAAGTGGAAGCACAAGCTATTTTTAATATTAGATCTGTTTGCATGTCCGTTACTGCCTTACCAAAAACTTACCAAACGGGTACATTTTTGGTACGCATGGGAACCGAGCCTGCTTGTTAACTATTTCAGGTAGAAAAAAAAAAAATGAATAAAAAGGAACATAGCCTAGCTCTCTGTATGATTGGCACTGTACATACACATCACCTTAGGTACACTTTAACCACTTTACCACCAGCGGTGCGTATATCTTTGCTCCTTTTTACACCCTTTGCCCACCAGGAGCGTAGATATACGCACCTCCCGTCGCTACCGCCGCTGTCCACGCTCCCGCTCGCTTGTGCACGCCACTGGCCTCTCGCCCGGAGATCAATGAACGGGAAAAACCGTTCCCGTTCGTTGATCTCAGCCCCCCAGCAATGATCGGCTGCTTCTATGAGAAGCAGCGCGGTCATTGTGAAAAAAAAAAAAAAGTTTCCCAGCCTAAGTGTACTTCCGACGCTTACAGGTCGCATGGACAAAAAATTACTGTGGCCATCTTGTGGTCAAATAGTAAAACTACATCCAAAACATTTTTCATATACAAGTACATACTTTTACACTATAAATTAACTCATTACCTCCTACACTCCCCAATTTATTTTTTTTATAATAAAAAGAAAGAAAAAATACAACAAAAACAAAAAAAATACAAAAATAGTTACCTTAGGGACTGAACTTTTTAAATATTTATGTCAAGAGGGTATAACACTGTTACTTTATAAACTATGGGCTTGTAATTAGGGATGAACGCAAAACTGAAAAAAAATGCACCTTTATCTCCAAATAAAATATTGGCGCCAAACATTGTGATAGGGACATAATTTAAACGGTGTAATAACCGGGACAAATGGGCAAATAAATTGCATGGATTTTAATTACAGTTGCATGTATTATTTAAAAACTATAAAGGCCGAAAACTGAAAAATGATGATTTTTTTCCCCACATTTTTTTTCCTATTTTCCCATTAAAACACATTTAGAATAAAATAATTCTTGGCATAATGTCCCACCTAAAGAAAGCCTAATTGGTGGCGAAAAAAACAAGATATAGTTCATTTCATTGCGATAAGTAATAATAAAGTTATAGACAAATGAATGGAAGGAGCCCTGAAAGGTGGAAATTGCTCTGGTGCTCAAGGGGTAAAACCCCTCAGTGGTGAAATTCCTATCGTTCCACAAATGTGAGTCAGGAGTACAGATGGTCAATGAAATGCTTAGATTTTCAGTTTGCATGAAAATGTAATGCCAACTGTTTGCAGCTTGGAAAGGCACTTCCTGTCAATTTGAATTGGTTCAGTTTTAAGCTGCACCCGACCACCAGCCATAGATGCAATCATTATTTATGTGAGCCTAAAACCTGGTACAAAATATAAAAAAGAAACACAGAGAGCCCAATATAGTGTAGTATGTATTGGAAACCGTGGATAAATGTAAGTGTGAGCTGAATATACTCACAAACATGGGTTACCTCTTAGGCAACCACTGTAGATGCAGGTGAGGAGATTAGACCTGTCCTCACTCAGGATTAAGATGTCGCTCTCTGTAGATCAGGAAAGTAGGGGTAGGTCACCCCTCCACCAGGGGTGGACACAGTATTATCTAGGGATGGGACGACGAATCCGGCGAATCCACGAATCCCTCGAATATTGGGAAATATTCGAGATTCGTGGATTTGAATCCCGACGCCATTTTCCACTTTACGAATCCGCCGAAACCCGATGCTGCATCGCCGCGCATCCGCCGCTCGCACTCGTCCTCCTCCGCCCGCCCGCATACTTTGTATCAACTCACCTGTCCAGTGGAGCGCAGAGCGGCAGACCTCTCGCTGACTTCCTGGTTCCCTCTAGTGACGGCTTTTACAATGACGTCATCAGTAAAAGCCGATCCGGCCACTAGAGGGAACCGAGAAGTAACGACGAGGTCTGACGCTCTGCGCTCCACTGGACATGTGAGTTGATACTTATGCAGGGGTGAGCGAGGAGGCACGGGGGACGGAGGAGGCCGTGGGGGTGAGTGGAGGAGGCACGGGGGGGAGCGACACCTACCTACCACTATACCTACCTGCCTGCCACTATACCTACCTACCTACAGGCCCCTATACCTACCTAAAGGCCCCCTATACGTACCTACCTACCTACCGGGCACTATACCTACCTAAAGGCCCCCTATACTACCTACCTACCTACCGGCCACTATACCTACCTACAGGCCCCTATACCTACCTAAAGGCCCCCTATATGTACCTACCTACCTAAAGGCCCCTATACCTACCTACAGGCCTCTATACCTACCTACCTACCTACAGGCCCCCTATACCTACTTACCTAAAGGCCCCTATACCTACCTACCTACATACCTACCTATACTTAAGGCCCTATACCCTGCTACCTATACTGAAGGTCCCTTTACCTACCTACCTACCACTATACCTACCTACAGGCCACTATACCTACCTAAAGGCCCCCTATACGTACCTACCTACCTACCTACCTACAGGCCCCTATACCTACCTACCTACCTAAAGGCCCCTATACGTACCTACCTACCTACCTAAAGGCCCCCTATACGTGCCTACCTACCTAAAGGCCCCTATACCTACCTACCTAAAGGCCCCTATACCTACCTACCTACATACCTACCTATACTTAAGGCCCTATACCCTGCTACATATACTGAAGGTCCCTTTAACTACCTACCTACCTACCTACCACTATACCCACCTACCGGCCACTATACCTACCTACCTACAGGCCACTATACCTACCTAAAGGCCCCCTATACGTACCTACCTACCTACCTAAAGGCCCCTATACCTACCTACCTAATGGCCCCTATACCTACCTACATACCTACCTATACTTAAGGCCCTATACCCTGCTACCTATACTGAAGGTCCCTTTACCTACCTAAAGGCCCCTATACCTACCTATACTTAAGGCCTCTATATACCCTGTTACCTACACTGAAGGCCCATATACCCTGCTACCTATACTGAAGGCCCATATACCCTG
The DNA here is from genome assembly GCF_040937935.1 of Hyperolius riggenbachi. NCBI lineage: Eukaryota > Metazoa > Chordata > Amphibia > Anura > Hyperoliidae > Hyperolius > Hyperolius riggenbachi. Next base: position 256,073,137 of record NC_090656.1, read on the forward strand.
CTACCTATACTGAAGGCCCATATACCTTTCTACCTATACTGCAGGCCCCTATACCTTGCTACCTATACTGAAAGCTACCAATATTGAAGGCACCCATACCTAGCTAGCTATACTGAAGGCACCTTTACCTCGCTACCTATACTGTGGGCAACTATACCACGGATCGTACAATTCGTATGTGCAGGATTCGTTAGATTCGGGATTCGAAAGGTTCGAGATATTAAAAAACCTTTTTAGATTCGGATCCGGATTTGGATTCGAAGAAATTGTGGATTCGTCCCATCCCTAGTATTATCGTAAGAGAACAGAGGCGCCAGCAGGATAAAAGGTAATAAAAATTTTAAAATTTGCTGGGAGGCAGTGGTGGACTTACCTCCGGAAAGCAGACTCAAAATACTGTCTGAATTAAACAAATACATTTATTATTGGTACCCCAAAAGATGCAACGCGTTTCGCAGGCACAGCCCGCTTCATCAGGCAACAAGATAGGGGACAAACAGTAGCTCGTCAGTAGCACGAATAGCGCCTCTGACTCACAGAGGCGCTATTCGTCCTACTGACGAGCTACTGTTTGTCCCCTATCTTGTTGCCTGATGAAGCGGGCTGTGCCTGCGAAACGCGTTGCATCTTTTGGGGTACCAATAATAAATGTATTTGTTTAATTCAGACAGTATTTTGAGTCTGCTTTCCGGAGGTAAGTCCACCACTGCCTCCCAGCAAATTTTAAAATTTTTACTACCTTTTATCCTGCTGGCGCCTCTGTTCTCTTACGATAAAACCTGGTACACACTTCCAATTTTTATTGGCCAATCACTGGTCAACTTCACTACTTTCATGTAGTATGAGGGCCAACACATTTTGAATACAGGTAGTCCCAGACTTACAAACGGCCCGCAGTTACAAATGGCATGGATTCTGTTTCCATGGGAACAAGTAAAAAGAAATGTTTCAAATTGGACTTGTAGTTTGAGAAAATTGATTTAAAAACATTCTAAGAAAAAATGGTTTTTAAACTTATATAAGCAGGTACAGGGGGCAGAGGTGACACAGAGGGGGACACTGGAGGCACAGGGGGCAGAGGTGACACAGAGGGGGACACTGGAGGCACAGGGGGCAGAGGTGACACAGAGGGGGACACTAGAGGCACAGAGGAGGCACAGGGGGCAGAGGTGACACAGAGGGGGACACTGGAGGTACAGGGGGCAGAGGTGACAGAGGGGGACACTGGAGGCACAGGGGGCAGAGGTGACACAGAGGCGTACACTGGAGGCACAGAGGTGGTACAGGGGGCCGAGGTGACACAGATGGGGACACTGGAGGCACAGAGGAGGTACAGGTGGCAGAGGTGACACAGAGGGGGACACTAGAGGCACAGAGGAGGTACAGGGGACAGAGATTGCACAGTGTTCTGACTTAAGTACAGATTCAGGTTAACAAACCAACCTACAGTCCCTATCTCGTTCGTTAACCGGGGACTGCCTGTACTACAAACAGATTGTATAGGTAAGCTCTCATACAACTTCGAGGTGGGAAAACTGGATGTGTGTACCAGGCTTAAAGGACGACTGAACTGTGAAGTATATGGAGGCTGCTATATGTTTCCTTTGAAACAATACGAGTTGCCTGGCAGCCCTGCTGATATATTTGGCTGCAGTAGTGTCTAATTCACACCAGAAACAAGCATGCAGCTAATCTTGTCAGATCTGACAATAATGTCAGAAACAGCTGATATGCTGCATGCTTGTTCGGGGTCTATGGGTAAAAGAATTAGAGGCAGAGGATCAGCAGGAGAGCCAGGCAACTGGTATTGCTTAAAAGGAAATAAATATGGATGCCTCCATATCCTTCTCACTTCAATTGTCTTTTAACACTGGGAAGGCACATGAAACTGTGCTATGCTGCCCCACGATAAGTAGCCTCGTTTCTGACAGGTCCTCCTTAGCAGCAGGCAGCGATCGGGAGACTCGGACACCCCCCGCTGCAGCATGCACATCCTACACACCCCAGTCAATAATACAGACCCCATAATATGCTCCAACAAGCAGACCTAAGCATGTTTAAAAACGGGCTTTAGGCCACAACCGACCCTTCCCCTCCCATCCGTGATCACCGCTGCTGCCGGCCTAATGTCAGCCCGAATAGGCGTGTCTCCGCTCCACACCCCGCCCTTCCTCCTGTTCCAACAGCTGTCCCTGCTACACATGTGCAGAACGTTGCAGCAAGGACACAGGGACAGGAGTACGCAAGGACACTTGCAGATTATTGTATAGGATAAACCCCTGATGAGTTTGGGTGTGTCTAGCTCAGGCCTTACCTTTACTCTCGCCCTGCTCCCCAACGATCCATCCGGTCTGCGCCTCCTCCGGAGAATTGGTCACCGTCTGGATGATGTGCTGGAACCGTGCCGAATCCAGGTTACATCCGATCCCCATGACCTGCCGGTGCGGCAATCCGCTGAGCTTCCAGGCCACGCAAGTCATGATCTCCACTAAAAAACGTGAATAAAAGCAAACTGGTACCACTGGTGCAGCTCGGGGAGGGACAGAGTTCGATTAGGAGTTGGGGGCAAGCTTCTAATTCTTGATGCAGAAGGTTTTACAGTATAATCTCTTCATAGTAAACATTCGGGTATAGTAAATTAAATGTCCAGGTTCTGGCCAAGCCCCATAAGTATATGGGAGTAACGCCTGGTATAGTAAACCTGCTTATTGGCCCCTGCGGTAGTCTTGATCCGGCTATAGTGGAAAGTGGGTGGGCTCATGTGTCAGTCAGAGAGCCATGAGCCCTGGTCGGGCTGGTAGCCACTTGTGTCCTGCTCACTATCTGCACACTACTCTGGGCTTACATAAGCATGAACGAGCTAGAAACTGCAAGCTGCATCTACAGGTGGGATCTGTGCTTACCGTTTAAGCTGCTGCCTGATTACTGAGGGAATTGTCTGTCATCTGTGACTTACTTGTGCGTGGCTGCAACACTACAGTATTCACTACAGTAACACTACAGTAGTAGTAGCTAGCCAATTGTGCAGAAAGTAGGAAACTCAGCATCACTGGCTCTGCAAGGCCACACACAGCCAGAGGAATATGCCTTTTTCAATAAGTAAAATGACAGTTATTTAGGTTGAATGACATACGTCCATCGAGTTCAACCAGAAAACAAAGTACACCAGCCTGCTCCCTCACAGATGTGCCAAAACGTTTAAGAGGTGGTCCTGCTACAGCGGCTTGGCATTGAATACGATTATTTAACTTGTCATCAATGAGTACTCCTAAGTCCTTCACGTTTACTGTATATCTCCATCTGAATTCTGTTTATTTTGTATGGTGCTAGACCATTGGTACGTCCAAAATGCATGACTTTACATTTGTCAACATTGAATTTCATCTGCCATGTATGTGCCCATATAGCCATCCTATCCAGATCCTGTTGCAATATAACACTATCTTCCTGAGAGTTGATGATTCTGCACAATTTTGTATCATCTGCGAAAATAGCACCATTGCTTTCTACTGCATCTACTAGGTCATTAATAAATAAATTGAAGAGCACTGGACCCAGTACAGACCCCTGTGGGACCCCACTGCTAACAGTCTCCCATTTTGAATAAGATCCATTGACCACAACGCTTTGTTTCTGTCCATTAGCCAGTCCCCTATCCATGCACACAGACTCTTCCCCAGTCCTTGCATCCTCAACTTTTGCACCAGACTTTTGTGGGGAACAGTGTCGAAGGGCTTTGCAAAGTCTAAGTATATCACATCTACAGCATTCCCAATATCTACATTAGCGTTCACGACCTCATAAACGCTGACCATGTTAGTCAAACAGAACCTGTCTTTAGTAAACCCATGGTGATGCTGAAAAAAAAATATTTTCTGCTATGAAGTAGTCTTGTGTAATATCTCTTAGTAATCCCTCAAATAGTTTGCACACAACTGACGTTAAGCTTACAGGTCTATAATTTCCCAGATCTGATTTTTTTTTTTACATACAATAAAACCAGCCCCATGGTCTCCCCAGGTCAGGCCCACCTGCCGGTCCCCACAGAGGTAATAAAACATCAGAGAAACTGCATACACTGCATAACATGGAATAATTAAGGTCAGAGATCAGATATCAATATGGAACAAAGATAACCATTTCCTCCAGATCTTATGAAACTTCTTAACCAATCCTCTACCTTCATACACATTCTTATATATAGGTAGGTTCTTTATGAATAACCCATTTCAGATCTGATATGGTTGGTGCTGCTGGATTTTTCCAGGCCAGTGCCACAGCTTGTCTAGCATAAAACAACGGGGCTAGGTAGAGCTTTTTTTCTCACTAAGCGAGACATCACCAATGTGGTTCAGCAGAAGCCTGGCCACACTTGTATATGGAACGTGAGAGCCAACCACAGCCACCAAAAACATCATGGACCCGAGGCCAGAAGGAGCAAATCTCTGGGTGCTCCCAAAAGATGAACTCTGCATCCCCAGCCCCGCCTCTCCAGCAGGCATCAGAGACACCAAGGTTCATGTGAGACAACCGGCGGGGAGTTAAGGTAAGTTCTGTAAAGATACTTCAGGGCACTCAATCTATGACTAGCTGCTATAGGCACTTTATTAAAATCAAAGACAATACCCTCACAGTCCGTTACTGAAAGCTTAGGGAAATCACATTGCCATGCCCTAGGAGGTTTTTGGAATGGGGCAGTCATGTGTGCGAGCAATAGGGCATACAGCTGAGATGGGACATCCGTTAGCCCAGATTGCATCATTGACATCTCAGCTGCATTGGATTGGAGCACCACCGGGTGAAGTCAAAATTGGGGAGCATAGACAGTGCTGTTGGAGGTACCTAAATTAGGGAGGAAGTACTGAGCCTTGAATGCACTGAATGAGAGCAAGTCATCACGTCCCACTATACCCTGAAGCTTAAAGATCCCACTATCTGCCCAGAAAGAGGGGTCAGGAAAAGATGTGAATTCTTTAAGACTAGCATTATTCCAGAGGGGGGTATGTGGGGAACATTGCATGCATACCTATGAATCGACCTCTGGAAGATTTGGGCGCAGGATAAAGCCGATATATGGCCTACCCTGCTTCTGCACAAGTCCCGGCGGCTAATTACTATTCCCTCTCCAGGTCGTGGTTGATGGTGGGCGAATGATGTAATTTGCTCCCAGCCATTGCTGGCAGCCGATTTACAGCATTTTAAGTAATTTGACCTCCGTCTTTTGACAGAGCCCAAATTACTCACTGAGTGCGTTATAGCCGTAATACCTATTACATCCTATAGTGGTGACTTCTGCGCCAAAATCTCCTGCGCTGTTTTAACAGCGTTCACCGTTGGTTAACATCAGATACGGAGTAATCAACCATCACCCATAACTGAGTAGTACTTTTCAACAGCAGCGTCAGGGAGGGCAACACGTTAGGACCTCGGAATGGGAGCGCAGACAATGCCAGGTTGGAGCCAAGTATGGAAGCCTCTAGTCCCTTGGCGGGATCATAGGCAGAATGTGAGAGCCACCAATATACCGTCTGAAGTACCGCTACCCAGTAATAGAGCCTGAAGTAGGGAAGAGTGATAGCCTCCCTTATCTACAGGAAGTTGCAGATTAGCCAACGCTATACGCCGAGTAAACGGCCCTCAAATAAAAAGACCAACCATCCTATTTAAAACGGAAGCAGGCCGGCAGGAGCATCAGGGTATTCCAAAAAAGATACAAAAGCTTAAAGTGAACCAGAGACAAAGCACCCTCATGTATTTTACCATATAGATCAGTGGGAACATTAGAGAAAACACCTACCCTGCTTTCTGTTTCATCCTTCACTGCTCAGCCTGCTTGTTATCAGCCCTGATAAAATCCCAGACTAAGCATTCAGTCTGGCTTTGCTATAATGACTCAGCTATAATGATTCCCGAGCAGAGCCAGCAGGGGGCAGGCTTGGACTTGAAAAGACATAAGAGAACACAGACTGAGCTATAAATATTCCTGAGCAAAGCCAGACTGAATGCTCAGTCAGGGATTTTATCAGGGCTGATTAGAAGCAAGCTGTGCAGTGCAGAATTAAACAGAAAGCAAGGTAGGTGTTTAATGTTCACACTGATATATATGGTAAAATACATGAGGGTGCTTCGTCTCTGGCTCCCTTTAAAGCGGATCCGAGATGAAAAACTAACTATAACAAGTAACTCGTCTATATATCTTATCTAAAGTTTAGATAGTTTACACAGCATATCTAGCTGCAAACAGCTTCAACAATTTATGATTATTTGTTCGTGTTACGACAGCAGCCATGTTGTTTGTAAACATTACACACAGGCAATCTTATCTGCATCTTCAGCACTCTGCCTCTGAAATCTCTGGCTAGTAATACCTCCCCCTCCTCCTGCCCAGACTGAGCTCCCATGAGCCCTTGCTACTGTCCGAAAATCCAAGGCACTCTGAAAATTTGTGGACGAGGCTTGTTTAGTTTATAGGGAATTAGAATATTAAAACAAAAAAGTATTTGGCTTGAGGAATGCCCTATATACTATAGGAAAGGGACACAATTATGCAATGAGTAAACGTTCATCTCGGATCCACTTTAAGCCCCATCTACACGATACAATTTTTTGTGCGATTCGATCGCTATTCTATTTTAAACCCGATTAAATCCGACATGCCCGATCGGGATTCGATCAGTAGTGTAATCGATCTGCCATTGCTTTGTAATGACATTCGACCACACAATCAAATCGAATCGAATCCCGATCGGACATGTCGAATTTAGACAGGATGCACATATTGATCAAACTGGTCAGACCAATAAGAGATAAGGGAAGAGTATCCCAAGCTCTTAATTTAAGTTTTGATATGGTCCTTTAGAAGCATAAGATTCAACTCATAATATGATGTGGCCTGTGAGGATACCTCCACTCTGAGGTACTTAAGTTGACTCACAATCTGCAGTGGGGTGGTCAAAGAGGGGGGGGGGGGGTCTAAAGGTAGAAGCAGTGATTTAGACCAGATAATATTCAAACCCAGAGATCAAATCAAGGGCGGCCATCAAGAATGAATATGGGTCAGCCAAGTATAATAATAAAAAATCATCGGCATATACCTTCTCCTCCAACCCGGAGATGTGAAGACCAATGATGTCCATGCTGGCTCTTAGGGGCTCCATCACCAATGCCAAGAGCGCAAGGGAGAGAGGGCACCCCTGACGGGTAACCCGTCCCAAGGAAAAGAAAGGGGGAGATCCTGCCACCTGCCCCCACTCTGGCTTTGTGAATGCAATAAAGAGCTTGAATGCATGCAATGAATTTGTCTCCAAAGCAACATTTCTTGAGGACCTCCCAGAGGTATGTCCACTTGACAGTGTCAAATGCCTTTTTGGCATCAAGGGAGGCGATGACTTTAGAGCCGGCATTGACATACCAAGTGGACAAATTCAACATAAGTCTCCGTAGGTTGAGATCACCTCCTTTCCCCGGGATAAAGCCAGATTGATCCCTGTGGACCAAGGACACAATAACCCTGTTAAAGAGACACTGAAGCGAAAAAAAAAAAATATGATATAATGAATTGGTTGTGTACTAGGAATAATTACTAGAAGATTAGTAGCAAAGAAAATATTCTCATATTTTTATTTTCAGGTATATAGTGTTTTTTCTAACATTGCATCATTCTATAATATGGGCGGATTACACAACATTCAGCATTCAAAATGAATCTTTCAGAGCAGTCTGAACTAATGACCTCTCCTCTGGCAGCGAAAAAGAAAACAGTTGAGATAATAAAAGTCAGATAACAGCCCTCTCCACAGAGCTTAATGGCTTGTTTGCATAGAGATAACAACTGGAGTTTCTTAACTCTTCCTGTACTGGAAACAATTAGACTGATGTATCTGATCTTAATGTTTTATTTCTTAGCTGTACTACACATACAAATCATAATTTCATAATTATTTTTTTCGCTTCAGTGTCTCTTTAAGGAGCATGGCCAAGAAGTTTCTCCTTACCAGGCTGGGAGGCGATGATGAGCACACTGTCTGGGCAGTGATAGGCCAGTGTCGGCACAATACCACGTAACAGTTCCACGTTACTCTGCAGAACCTCCAAGTACGACCGCGAACTGCTCCAGGCATTCACTGTCACAATGATGGCTTTAGAGCCAGAGGCCGTAGACAAGTCTAAAAAACACAATAAAAACACATCTGAAAAAGTTTTTGTAGAGTGATTACTACAGAATTATAGTATTCAGCGCTAAGGATTAGATTTGAAAAAAAAAAATAAAAAAATCAGATAATGTAAAAAAATAAATAAATAAAATAAAATTTACACATGGCAATACTTCAAGTTTCCCACTCAAAGCCAGCAGAGGGAGTCCTGTGTAAAAACAAGGCTCTAACACTACCATAGCTATCCCACCAGAAACTAAACCCAAACCCCAGGTCAATAGGGGTAAAAGTCTGGGAACTGGTTTGGCTCCTCTGGAGGGCTACTATATAGCAGTGAATTAACCAAATGGTACAGGAAGCCCTCCACATCTTTGGAGAATACAAAAGCCCCATACCCACCTCATGATTTTGTCCACGATTCTTCCAACAACTGGCAATTTTTTAAACGACGAGCGATCATTTCCAGGATCTCACAATGCGAGTACAGGCGCTCGATTGGGCGAACAACACTTTGCGATGCGCAGCAATAACAAATGTCATAGCTGATCGGTTCTTTAAGATCCCTGACAACTCCCGTGCAAAGTGCTGCAAGCTTCAAAATCTTGTTTGCGCTCGTCGTGTGTCCCCGCGAGCAGGAAGATGGATCGGGGTCCGGAGGCGTCACTGTGAGGTTCCCCGATCCATCATTAGGCGAGTATTTAGCATTAGGCTGTATGTTTTTCTGTGCGTTTTCTGTTTAGGAAAACTGAGAGCCAATAAAAATCAATAGGCTAGTTCACTCTTTAAAGAGACTCCGTAACAAAAATTTAATCCGGTTTTCTTCCATCCTACAAGTTCCAAAATCTATTCTAATGTGCTCTGGCTTACTGCAGCACGTTCTACTATCACCATCTCTGTAATAAATCAACTTATCTCTCTCTTGTCAGACTTGTCAGCCTGTGTCTGGAAGGCTGCCAAGTTCTTCAGTGTTTTGGTTCTGTGATGCATCTCCCCCCTCCAGGCCCCTCTCTGCACACTGCCTGTGTGTTATTTAGATTAGTGCAGCTTCTCTCTGCTCTATTATCTTTTACAAGCTGGATAAATCCTCCTCTGAGATGGCTGGGCTTTCACATACTGAAGAATTACATACAGGCAGAGCTGTCTGCACTCTGCAGAAAGAAACAGCCTGACACTTCAGTGGAAGATAGCTGCAGGGGGAAAGAAACACACAAATGATCTATTGAGATTAAAAAGGAAGGCTGTATACAGCCTGCTTGTGTATTGATGTATTTTCTATGTGTACATCAACCTACTTCCTGTTTTGGTGGCCATTTTGTTTGTTTACAAACAAACTTTTTAAAACTGTTTTTAACCACTTTTAATGCGACGGGGAGCGGCGAAATTGTGACAGAGGGTAATAGGAGATGTCCCCTAACGCACTGGTATGTTTACTTTAGTGCGATTTTAACAATACAGATTCTCTTTAATGTGTTTTGCACGTGTAGTAGAAAAAAACTGACATCAACGCAGCACTGTCAGAAAAACGCATGCAGAAAACTGATAGACAAGTATGTATCCAGAAACTGGAGACATGTTTACAGCTATGCGGGCAATATTTGCGGTATAGTCTTCAAAATTACCTATGCCCTATACTAGGCTTATTGGCCTTTTGTAACAAGGGAAGCAAAAAAAAGCAATCTGGCCTTGAACGGTAGTGTTAATAAGGTTCACCTTAAGATATTTTCTGAGATCTTAAGTAAAAATAGAGTGATAAGGTAAACAATTGTATCTATCATCAAACTCATGCTGAGTTTTGAGGCTAGAGTTATCTAAAATTGTTGTTTTCTCTCAGCTCATTGACAAAGTCTGTCCCATGTCTCAGCAAGCTAAAATATATGAACTGTTGCCCTTTTTTTTGTATCTATCCCCAGCTCAAAGAAGCCCAGTTCTCTGCAAGGAAAGTTTTTTTTTTAAATTCCCTACCAGTTATCGGAAGCTACAATCCTACTGTTACATTTTTTGTATACTCATGCGCTGCCCCACAGCCCTTTCTTCTCTGCCCCCACTTTGCCCTCTCACCTGTGTTTGTCATCATCACGCATCAGGCCGACCCACTTTGGCTGGCTTGTTGATTGGGCTATTGTTGGGGGCGAGGCTGAGCTGTGTGTCCGTTGCGGACGTTAGTGCGCATGCGTACGCGTGCGCGTTGCTTGACGCGTACGTAATTACGCATGCGTGCGCGCACGTGACTGATGACGCTGCCCTATAAGGAGCTTCGGGCAGCACATGACTCCAGCCACGCCTCCCTTCGAAAAAGCCGGTAGACCCGGCGAAACATGTCAGGGCTGCCGGCGTGGTGCTAGCACCTGTCTGCCTCTGTCCCGCTGCCCTTCCACTCTCCGCATCCACCCTCTGCTGGCCTGAGGCATCTCCACGATCTCCACTTGGATGGCCATTGGCTTCCTGCCTACATGGGACTCTGCTCTGACCATCATAGCCTGCTACACCAGCACACTGGACTGGATTCCTCTACCAACTAAAAGTCACTCCCCCAGCCTTGGGCTTCTACACATGGGGTTGAGAGACCAGACAGCCGTCAGGAGCTAACTGGACTCCGCATTGCTGTACCAGGATCGGGTATAGTATTGCTTATGCTCTATGCCACTTTTCTGATTTGTGCTTGCTGAAACTTGCATTTCATCTGTCCATGCTGGCTATGCTGCTTCATTGAACAGTTTGTCTGCAGATGCTATATTGGCTTCCTGGTCTTTGCTGAATATACTGACCTACTTTGCCCCTGTCATCTGTGCCGGCCTGCCAAACTGCTACTTTCCCATTGTCTCCATTTTTGATGCACTGTGTTTGCCTAGGCCTATTTTTTACATGATGTTTGGGATCCCTGATCACATTAGGTGGTCTTAGGCAGCGGTGTGTTTGATGTTTGATTGGTTGCTGAGCGTTGTCTCTTGGCAGTTTACATTGGTGCTTTTTAATATGCTTAATTATAATATTAATAAATTTTGTAATTTTTCACTTTAGTTTTTGATTTTTTTGTGATTTATGACATACGCTCCCCAGCCCCCCTTTTTTCCTTTACATTTAAGCTACAATCCAAATGCATCCCAACTGGAGAGAAACTGTCAGTTGCATGGCTAAATGGAAATTCTTTCAGGCAGAGAAACAAAATAAAAAGAACACGGCACATGATTGCTTGCTACTGTGCATACACATGTCTATCTCATGTCACTTATGGTTCCCTTTAAATACAGTATCAAATGATAACATAAATGATACACGAGCAACAAGCAGAAGCAAGCCCCAACACACCCCCCCCCCCCTTCATCTTTACCTTTGCTGACTTGCAAATTCGGGATACAGAAGATGTCCAGGTCCATGGCTCCTCCTCCTTTAGATCCACCATCACTGATGTCCAGGAGCACCAGTTTGTCGGCCGCCCTCTAGACAAACAACAACAAGTCCTGAGGAATAAGCAGGATTCACAACCAGAGGGGGATTCATGCTGCTACTGAGAACCGCCCCCCAAGGTGCATCGTTTATGGCCTGATTCACAGTGGACACCCAACCGCAACGAGCTGCCAAACATCAAAAACTCTGTCCAAGTAAACGAAGCTGCAGAGCGCCACTTTAGGGAGATTAAAGCACAAGATAAAAAAAAAAAAAGATCCCCACTATATTTTTTTTCAATACAATCTACAAACATAGTAGTCTTAAAGTGTACCTGAATTGGAAATAAAGGCATTTATGTAAAAAGGGAGCCGAAAAATGTGGGCGCAAGGTGAAGCCAAAAAAACAGCTCACCCTGCTATTCCAAATTTCCCAGCAGCGTACAGTCTTGGCCAAAAGTTTTGAGGCTGTCAAAAATATTAGTTTCCACAAAGTTTGCTGCTAAACTGCTTTCAGATCTTTGTTTCAATTGTTTATGTGATGTACTGAAATATAATTATAAGCACTTCATACGTTTCAAAGGCTTTTATTGACAATAACATGAGATTTATGCAAAGAGTCAGTATTTGCAGTGTTGGCCCTTCTTTTTCAGGACTTCTGCAATTCGACTGGGCATGCTCTCAATCAACTTCTGGGCCAAATCCTGAATGATAACCCATTCTTTCATAATCACTTCTTTGAGTTTCTCAGAGTTCGTTGGTTTTTGTTTGTCCACTCGCCTCTTGAGGAATGACCACAACTTCTTAATGGGATCTGGAGAGTTTCCAAGCCATGGACCCAAATTTCAACGTTTTGGTCCCCGAGTCACTTAGTTATCACTTTTGCCTTATGGCACGGTGCTCCATCGTGCTGGAAAATGTATTGTTCTTCACCAAACTGTTGTTGGAAGAAGTTGCTGTTGGAGGGTGTTTTGGTACCATTCTTTATTCATAGCTGTGTTTTTTGGCAAAACTGTGAGACAGCCCACTCCCTTGGATGAGAAGCAACCCCACACATGAATGGTCTCGGGATGCTTTACTGTTGGCAAGACACAGGACTGATGGTAGCGCTCACCTTTTCTTCTCCTGACCAGCCTTTTTCCAGATGCCCCAAACAATCGGAAAGGGGCTTCATCGGAGAATATGACTTTGCCCCAGTCCTCAGCAGTCCATTCACTATACTTTCTGCAGAAGATCAATCTGTCCCTGATGGTTTTTTGGGAAAGAAGTGGCTTCTTTGCTGCCCTTCTTGTGACCAGGCCATCTTCCAAAAGTCTTGGCCTCACTGTACATGCAGATGCGCTCACACCTGCCTGTTGCTATTCCTGAGCAACCTCTGCACTAATTGCACTTCAATCACGCAGCAGACTCCTCTGTAGAAGACAATCCTGGCACTTGCTGGACTTTCTTGGACGCCCTGAAGCCTTCTTAACAAGAATTAAACCTCTTTCCTTGAAGTTCTTGATGATCCTATAAATTGTTGATTTAGGTGCAATCTTAGTAGCCACAATATCCTTGCCTGTGAAGCCATTTTTATGCAACGCAATGATGGCTGCATGCATTTCTTTGCTGGTCACCATGGTTAACAATGGAAGATCAATGATTTCAAGCATCACCCTCCTTTTAACATGTCAAGTCTGCCATTCTAACCCAATCAGCCTGACATAATGATCTCCAGCCTTGTGCTCGTCAACATTCTCACCTGAGTTAACAAGACGATTCCTGAAATGATCTCAGCAGATCCTTTAATGACAGCAATGAAATGCAGTGGAAAAGTTTTTTTTCGGGGGATTCAGTTCATTTTCATGGCAAAGAAGGACTATGCAATTCATCTGAACACTCTTCATAACCTTCTGGAGTACATGCAAATTGCTATTATAAAAACTTAAGCACCAACTTTTCTAATTTCCAAAATGTTTGACAGTCTCAAAACTTTTGACCAGGACTGTAGATTACTATTCCCCTGCCCTGTAGCATAGATTATTATTCCTCCCCGCCATGGACTCAGGGGAAAGATGCAATCCATCCGCCAGCTATTGCCGGCAGCTGAATAACGCCATTTTTTTTCGTACTGTGGGCACAGTCTTTTGCCAGCACCCAAATTACCCTCTGAGCGCCGCTTTAGCCATAATTTCCATTACAGCGTATGGTGGCGCCAAATGTCCGGAGCCCTTTATACCTGTCTCAGAAAAAAGTGCCCTAAATGAGTATTTACCCTGGTAGCCCCCCTCGTCTCCAATTCACCACCACTGGGTTGCCCTGAATCTTATTGACAAGGGCTTTAAGTGGTGCACACGGCTGCGCAGCCATCTGTGAACGATGGTGGCGACACTGCACAGGAGGCCTCGCACCTCTCAGGCTCTGCCATTTCCGCTCAGTATAAGATACTCTGTGCCACTGCGCAGGCGGGAGTGCGGCTGCGAACTTCCAGAGGTTCCAGCTCTGGATTGGTGGTCGGGAGGACGATGTGGGAAGTTTCTGTAGGATCCATGGGCTTTCCTCTACCGAGGTAAGTGTGTGCAGATCTTACAGGTTTAATTTAACTAATTAGCAACTTCAATAGTTATCTCGTTTGAGATAAGTGCACTATTTTGACTTCAGTCGGCAGAACTTGTGCTGTAAATTCCTGGAATGCTTTGATCTCTCTCTGCTAGCAGAAAATATAGAAACTGAAAGCAGAAGTTCTCTGCTATTGTCTCACACTGCCCCTAATGACAAGTGGTAAATGCACATTACAGCAGTACTAATTAGAAGCAGGGAAATGTAACAAATAATAAAAAAAGCGCTAAAATAATTTGGCCTGGAGCACTTGCAAGCCTGTAAATAAAATTGGCTGCTAAAGGGTTAAAAGGACAATTTGAGTGTAAACAGTAGAGATGATCAAACTGAAATTAAGAATTATAATTTGCATGCAAATTGCGGTTTGGAATTGGGCCAAAGTGCACTTGATGATTTTGACTGGTCAAGTTCCAAGCGCAGTACAATTTGCAAGAAATTTTCCAGAAATATTTGCATGCCACTGACCGTCCCTAGCTGGAAGTGTTGACCTGGTTATAAATAACCCAATTAAAAAAACAAACAAAGAATAGACTTTTACAATGTATGGATTCTTATTTGCTTATCCGTAGAGGCTTCTGGAGAGGTCTGTTTATGGTGGAGTTGCAGACAATTCTCAATTGTATGAATACAGACTATCTGCTGTACATCTCCATGAAAGCCAACCACTCCTGCAATTCACTTGTTGGCCACAAGATGCCGCTCTTACACAGGCTCAAAAAACAACACTGCCGACTACATACAACCTACTGCTCTCTACAGCCCTACACCTGCTCATTCATATATCTTATCCGCCAATCACATAGCAGCTGTGCAATGCATACATTCAAGTAGATTTAGATCATGAGCTTAAGTTAATGTTCACATCAAACACTTAAAAAAAAAAAGATTATTTTTCTAACTGTGGCATTATGTTTGTTTGTGCCATGTAGGCAGGTCTGAGTATTTCTGTAGGGCCCCAAAAAGTGACAAACGACAAACAGAAATTACAAAATGCAGATTCCTAGCTTCGCTAGCTACCATTGTCCCCCAAGTCCCTCTGCTCTTTTTTAATTGCCCCCGATCGCCGCCGTTATATGTACCCCCACGATCCCGCGATGGCGCAGCCTCTCCAATCAGCTCTAGGCTTCGCTATGGGGAGGATCGGGATTGCGCATGATGTCATGTCTGATTGTCGCCATAGTGACGACTGAAGCTCGTTGGGGAGGCTGCGGCTCTCGCGGGATAGCGGCTAGGTAACGTATAGGGGTGGCGATTGGGGGGGGGGGATCAGAAAGGTGCGGGGGGACTTGGGGGACAATGGTAGCTAGCCTAGTGCTAGCTACAAAGGCTAAAACAAAAATCCCTCCCGCGGACGCAGCCTCAGAAACTGCGTACCGCCAGGAGGGTTAAAGGTCAGCCAAATCGCCAGGACACTGGGAGGTATAGGAGAAGACCGGCGGCTGACTGCGAGGAACGAGAGGTGCGGTAAGTATCGACTTTTAACCCCCCAAGCACTGCATCTTCCATTTTTATCACAGCCTTTCAGCTTTGGTATCCTTTAAGTAGGATTTGTATTTACCTTAGCAGATATCGCTAGTAAACAGGCCAGAGCCAAATCTCCCCCTCCTATGACTGCGACTTTGCCTCGGCTCGGAGTACTTACTTCTACGCTGGCGACTCCTGCAAAAAGAAGTATAAACACCTAAATGCTAAAATACATTATAATTAAATTGTTTGGAAAAATACTAAAAAGTATATAGCATTAGGGACAGAAATAGTTAAAGACTATAGATGCCCAGTCATGGTGCAATATCAGAATAATCTGATCGAAAATCAAATCATTCACTAAAGGTGCGTACACACGCACTACTAAAGAGAACGACCCTGGGCGGTCGTTCTCCCGACAGTAATGCGTGTGTACAGTCTGTCTGCAGACTGATAAGGCTGTTTCTGAACGATCCAATCGCTCGTCCCCGCGGGCACTTCCTTCTCAGCGCTTATCAGTGCTTCGTTTTTGCCTATTGTCTGATCGCCTGCGGGGATCAGGCCAGGAATCGATACACTCGGTGATCGGACATGTCGGAAATGATCAATCGAGCCATCAGCGGCTCGATTGATAAGAAGAATCTGGGCCATGTATGCCCAGCTTTAGGCTCACATAGAAAATAAATGTACACCCAATAAGAAAACAAGTTTGTTGTTAGGAGTTATTATGATGTGGTTTATCTATTGCAGCACAGGAAACATTCTTATTTCAACATAAAAGTAAACAAGACACAGAACATTTATAAATAGATATCACGCTTTTCTCCAGGCTGAATCAAACCACTTCAGAGATGCAGCCACTTAGGGTGCACTCCACGGGCGACCAGGATCCTTAGGGAATCTTGCCCAAAGACTCCTGTTTAACCTACTGGCTTGATCTGGGATTCGAACCCCCGGGTCTAACGCTAAAAACCTACACCAAAGCCAACAGCCTTACCAGTACATAATCCAAGAGTACAAGCATAATTTAGGTTAAGGGCGATAGTTGTGGGATAGTGATGAGGGTGCCATACGAGAGATTTGCAGAGATGAGCAGCAGATGAGAAGTGGTGGAAGGATCAACTGTAGAGATTTGCAGAGATGAGCAGCAGATGAGAAGTGGTGGAAGGATCAACTGTAGAGATCTGCAGAGAGGAGTAGCACATGAGGAGTGGTGGGAGGAGCAAGTGTAGAGATTGGCAGAGAGGAGTAGCACATGAGGAGTGGTGGAAGGAGCCAGTGTAGAGACTGGCAGAGAGGAGCAGCACATGTGGAGCCAGTGTAGGGATTGGCAGAGAGGAGCAGCACATGTGGAGCCAGTGTAGGGATTGGCAGAGAGGAGCAGCACATAAAGAGTAGTGAAAAGGATAGTTTCTCACTATCCTCTGCTTAGCTGCAGCATTCTTGATGGGCAGCAGAAGCGAGAATTTTGTTATTAGGAGCCCCAGGTAAGAGCATAGGACAATAATCCATGCAGGAGATTATGAGGTCGTGTTAGGAAGGAGTCAAGTGTTTTTTAGGCACAGTCATAATAGGTTTGACAAGAAGATGGCTGACATCTCATGGAAAGTTAGTCTTACCGTCAGTGACCTTAGAGATGTAAGACAGCAACTCCCTCTGTCTGTCCACCTCGGCGGCAGAGAGAGAATACAGTGGAAGCTCCTCCTCAAACTTTGACACCATCTCTTTGATCAGACCAAGGATTGTGGATTTGGGCTAAAAAAATAAAAAGTGAAAGTCACATTCAGGCTTGAAATGGTGAGGGCCACCATATCTTCTGCCATCCGTAAATGCCAGTACACCTATGCTTTTCACATTGTTCCTTGCAGCTCGTTATTTAAAGTGATTTGAAACTTAGCATTTCCCCCTTGCTCTAAAAGGATTATTTACATCATAGAATCTACTACCACAAAAAAAAGTTGTAACAGAACAGCATTTAAACAGTTAAACACAGCACTTTGTTCTTCAGTGGAAAGTTCCTTGCTTTAGTGAAAAGCTTCTGGCCACATCCGAGGAGGTGATAACATTATCTTTTGTTTACATTCCTTTGTCAGATACATTTAGCAAACATTAGCAAACTGCCGAAACTGAGCCGATAAGCAGAGAGAGCTGAGAAGTGATCACTTGACAGATTGTAATATATAAATACAGCAGCTAAGCAGTAAAGCTTTCAGAGCAGATAATCTGTACTTTGGGAATTTGTAGACAGATAATATTACTTGTGCACAAAAGGAAAAGGTGGGGGCAAAGCTGGCGCTGGACACCTGCTCCCCCTCCCTCTCCTGCTGCTCCCGACCCCTCCTTAAGAAAGTCCGGATCCCCCTGCTGCTAATGCCTTACATAATACACACTGCAGATCAGCTCTGCCGACAGCTAATCTATAACAGCGCTGTCCTACACACAGATCACTTCCTGCACATGGCGGTGTTTGCTAGACTACATTAACTGCCTTCACCGTTGATCTGCGGTATGAATTATGCAGGGCCCAAGCAGCAGGGGATCCAGAGTTTAGGGTTTCAATTTTGTGAGCGTTTAGGGAGGTTTTCAAAATGCTAGCGATTTCCCCAAACGCTCAGCTAATGTTAATGGATGGGCCAAATACCACTGGAACAATTACGATATCCAAAATTGCAAACGCAGAACATGCAGCATTTTTAGCGATTAGCGTTTCTGCAATGTAAAGTATATAAACGCTGGCATAATCATTTGTCAAAACCTACACAGTGCGATTTGCTGGCGTTTTTAAATTACTGCACACTGTAAAAAAAAATAAAATTAATTAAAAGGACCAATCAGAAATAAAAACTATTTGCTACACAATCGCTGGCAAAACGCTTACACTTTTTAAAATCGCTACCGAAATCGCCAGAAAACGCTCATGAAATAGCTTACAAAACGCTCATTAAAAACTCTGGCAATTGCAATTAGCGATAGCGCTTTGTAGTGGGTTCCAGGCCTTAAAGGGAACCTGAAGCGAGTAAAATTATTTAAAATAAACACACGACGTAGCTGCAAATGAATATTACATACTTACCTCGCTGTCAGTTCCTCTCAGAAGCGCACCATTTTCTTCTTACAATGATCCCTTCCAGTTCTGACAACATTTTGGCAGAACTGAAATATAACAGTTGCTGTCAGTTATATAATCAGCAGCTGTCAGTTACAACTAAATGTGCAAGGTAATCTCCATGTGTCCCTATGGCTTAAAGTGTACCTAAAGACAAAAAAAAAAAAAAAAAAAAAAGAGATTAACTCACCTGGGGCTTCCCTCAGCCCCCTGCAGACGATCGGTGCCCTCGCAGCTCCGGTCCGATGCTTCTGGACCCGCCGGCAACGACTTCCGGTTTCGCCGTCACCGGCCGACAGGCATGGTCATGGACAGGCAAGGCATCACTCGCGTTCCCATGCCTGTCGGCCGGCGACGGCCAAACCGGAAGTGTTCGCTGGCGGGTCCTGGGCCATCGGAGCGGAGCTGCGAGGGCACTGATCGTCTGCAGGGGGCTGAGGGAAGCCCCAGGTGAGTTAATCTCATTTTTTTTTTTGACTTTAGGCTATCTTTAAGTGGGTGATATTACAGTATAACAGTGTGCTGACCTAGAAGCTGTAGAGGGGTAATGGCCATTTTTACAATGGAGGACGGAGAAATCCATTGATAATAGTGGACAAATGGGATGCAGGAGAGGAGAAAGAGATTGAGTAGTAGACTACACAGAAGGCAAGTATGAACGGTGTATGGTTATTTGGACTTTTTATTTTCAGTTCAGGTTCTCTTTAAGGAGGGGGCCAGGAGCAGAGGATTTGCCCCCTTCCTGATTTCTTATTCTTTTGCATGTTTGTCACACTTAAATGTTTCTGCTCATCAAAAAACGTTAACTATTAGTCAAAGATAACATAATTGAACATAAAATGCAGTTTTAAATGATGGTTATTATTTAGTAAGAAAAAAAACTCAAAACCTACATGGCCCTGTGTGAAAAAGAAATTGCCCCCTGAACCTAATAACTGGTTGGGCCACCCTTAGCAGCAATAACTGCAATCAAGCATTTGCGATAACTTGCAACGAGTCTTTTACAGCACTCTGGAGGAATTTTGGCCCACTCATCTTTGCAGAATTGTTGTAATTCAGCTTTATTTGAGGGTTTTCTAGCATGAACCGCCTTTTCAAGGTCATGCCACAACATCTCAATAGGATTCAGGTCAGGACTTTGACTAGGCCACTACAAAGTCTTCATTTTGTTTTTCTTCAGCCATTCAGAAGTGGATTTGCTGGTGTGTTTTGGGTCATTGTCCTGCGGCAGCACCCAAGATCGATTCAGCTTGAGTTGACGAACAGATGGCCGGACATTCTCCTTCAGGATTTTTTGCTAGACAGTAGAATTCATGGTTCCATCTATCACAGCAAGCCTTCCAGGTCCTGAAGCAGCAAAACAACCCCAGACCATCACACTACCACCACATTTTACTGTTGGTATGATGTTCTTTTGCTGAAATGCTGTGTTACTTCTACGCCAGATGTAATGGGACACGCACCTTCCAAAAAGTTCAACTTTTGTCTCGTCGGTCCACAAGGTATTTTCCCCAAAGTCTTGGCAATCATTGAGATGTTTTTTTTAGCAAAATTGAGACGAGCTCAATGTTCTTTTTTAAAAGTGGTTTGTGCCTTGGATATCTGCCATGCAGACCGTTTTTGCCCAGTCTCTTTCTTATGGTGGAGTCGTGAACACTGACCTTAATTGAGGCAAGTGAGGCCTGCAGTTCTTTAGATGTTGTCCTGGGGTCTTTTGTGGCCTCTCGGATGAGTTTTCTCTGCGCTCTTGTGGTAATTTTGGTCGGCCGGCCACTCCTGGGAAGGTTCTTTACTGTTCCATGTTTTTGCCATTTGTGGATAAATGCTCTCATCGTGGATCGCTGGAGTCCCAAAGCTTTAGAAATGGCTTTATAACCTTTACCAGACTGATAGATCTCAATTACTTTTGCTCTTAATTGTTCCTGAATTTCTTTGGATCTTGGCATGATGTCTAGCTTTTGAGGTGCTTTTGGTCTACTTCTCTGTGTCAGATAGCTCCTATTTAGGTGATTTCTTGATTAGAACAGGTGTGGCAGTAATCAGGCCTGGGGGTGACTACAGAAATTGAACTCAGGTGTGATAAACCACAGTTAAGTTATTTTTTAACAAGGGGGGCAATCACTTTTTCACACAGGGCCATGTAGATTTGGGGATTTGTTCTCACTAAATAATAAAAACTATCATTTAAAACTGCATGTTGTGTTCAATTATGTTATCGTTGACTAATAGTTAATGTGTGCGTGTGTGTGTGTTGCAAAAGTATTCAGCCCCCCTAAAGTTTTCCACATTTTGTCATACTACTGCCACAAACATGCATCAATTTTATTGGAATTCCACATGAAAGACCAATACAAAGTGGTGTACACGTGAGAAGTGGAAAGAAAATCATACATCATTCCAAACATTTTTTACAATAAATAAATAATGCAAAGTGGGGTGTGCATAATTATTCGGCCCCCTGAGTCAATACTTTGTAGAACCACCTTTTGCTGCAATTACAGCTGCCAGTCTTTTAGGGTATGTCTCTACCAGCTTTGCACATCTAGAGAATGAAATCCTTGCCCATTCTTCTTTGCAAAACAGCTCCAGCTCAGTCACATTAGATGGACAGCGTTTGTGAACAGCAGTTTTCAGATCTTGCCACAGATTCTCGATTGGATTTAGATCGGGACTTTGACTGGGCCATTCTAACACAAAGATATGTTTTGTTTTAAACACACGCACCTACGTATTTCTATTTAAAGGTCCAGAGCGGGCTAGTAAGCACAGAGGTGCCAAGCCATACTGGGACTTTGAGCTGGTAAGACACATCCACCGATACATTATATGTTTTATTACCTTATTCTCTGATAAGTCTAGACGAGTAACCTTCCTCCTTCTTACCATACTCTCTATACTTTTTCTTTCTCTCACCATATCTCCACCACTACATTGCCCCCCCCCCCCCCTCCCTCCCTTCCTCTTCTCCCCCCGACCCCATCACCCCTGGTCATGTTGATTGTCCTCACTTGATCCATCCACTCTTAATAGCGGCCACTATCATTTCAGCTCCTACCACTCACTCAGAGAACAATAGACCTTATACCAGACTACCTCATACGCTTCCTTCCCTTATCACAAATATACACTTATGTTTACAATGTTGTTTACCATCTTGTAGCATACAGTTGCAGCTCTCTGACATGGTATTTGTCTCTGTCATTTCTTAGTGTGATACTCCTATTGTCTAATGCCTGAAGAAGCGGGATCTATACCCGTGAAACGCGTCGCAGTGTTCCTTGGAGTATGTGAATAAATTATTGTTGTTTACAATTGACAGCATCTTGTCTGTTTGAGGTTGGTTGGTCCACCACCACCGCCTTGATATTTTAAACCTTTTAGTACCTTTTATCCTACTGGCGCCTCTGTACAATGACTTATGTTTTGTTTTAAACCATTCCATTGTTGCCCTGGCTTTATGTTTAGGGTCGTTGTCCTGCTGGAAGGTGAACCTCCGCCCCAGTCTCAAGTCTTTTGCAGATTCCAAGCGGTTTTCTTCTAAGATTGCCCTGTATTTGGCTCCATCCATCTTCCCATCAACTCTGACCAGCTTCCCTGTCCCTGCTGAAGAGACCCCCCCCCCCCCCCCCAGAGTCTGCCACCTGAGCTGTAGATCTCTGCAGCTCGTCCAGAGTCACCATGGGCCTCTTGAATGCATTTCTGATCAGCGCTCTCCTTGTTCAGCCAGTGAGTTTAGGTGGATGGCCTTGTCTTGGTAGGTTTACAGTTCTGCCATACTCCTTTCATTTTTGAATGATCACTTGAACAGTGCTCCGTGGGATGTTCAAGGCTTTGGAAATCTTTTTGTAGCCTAAGCTTGCTTTTAGTTTCTCAATAACTTTATCCCTAACCTGTCTGTTGTGTTCTTTGGACTTCATGGTGTTGTTGCTCCCAATATTCTCTTAGACAACCACTGAGGCTGTCACAGAGCAGCTGTATTTGTAGTGACATTAGATTACACACAGGTGCACTCTATTTAGTCATTAGCACTCAGACCAAAGGGGGCTGAATAATTACGCACACCCCACTTTCCAGTTATTTGTTGTTTGTTTTTTAATTTGTAATGTATGATTTTTGTTCCACTTCTCACATGTACACCACTTTGTATTGGTCTTTCATGTGAAATTCCAATAAAATTGATTCATGTTTGTGGCAGTAATGTGACAAAATGTGGAAAACTTCAAGGGGGCCGAATACTTGCAAGCCACTGTATATCACACACACTTATTTTTTCAATTTCATTATAAAAACATGCAGAATATAGTACTCTCCTCAATGTTATGCTTAGTCACGACCGGTAATACCAGTCAGGTAATGACTCACTGTGTGAAACTGCTGATGGGTTTGGTCATGTGACATTATCTGTGCATGTGGCTGATTGCGTCACACGGTGACACATACCAGCGAAGAAGCAGTAGAGTATTGTACCGTGGTAGCCCTCAGTAAAAGCGAGACGTATGCCAGGGAAGTAGTAATTACTGGAGCAGGAAATAAACACAGTAACTGAAGCTGGAGTCTTTAAAGTGAACCTAAACTAAATGAAAAACAAATAAACAAACAAAAAAAAAAAAAATAACTTACCTGGGGCTTCTACCAGCCCACTGCAGCCACCCTGTGCTTGTGCTGAGAGAAATCAATCCTATAGTCCCCCACTTTCATTTCTGGTGACTTGACTCAGTAAGCCGGTGGCCACTGCACTTACGCCCCTGATCGCGCTCCCGTAGCGGAGAGCACCCTGTGGACGCGCAGTATGAGATTTTCTCATGATGCGCATGCGCAGAATGAGAGGAGCGTGATCGAGGACAGGCATGGCCAGGGCCGCAGTGGCCATTGGCTGGCTGAGACACCAGAAACGAAACTAGCTCTCTGCGGGGGACCAGAGGATTGGTTTGTCCCGGCACGGGCACAGAGCGGCTGCAACAGGCCGGTAGAGTCCCCAGGAAAGATAAACCGTTTTTTTTTTCCATTGAGGCTGCATTTCCACTTGTGCGGTGGGAATCATCGCGGGGGGGGGGGGGGGGGGGGGGGGAAAATCGCATGCAAATTTTCATGCGAATTCGCATGGATGACGATGTATGCGAATTTAACCATGGCAGTGCTGGTGTGATTTTTCATGAAAATTCGCATACCCAAACCGCATGCGAATTTACTATTAAATACATTGTATGCAATTCGCATAGCGGTATGCAAATTCTGATGGCTCTGCCATGCAAATTTTTTCTGCACAGAAAAACGCAAAGGAATCCTGACAAGTGGAAACAGTCCCATTCACTTGTATTGCTATGCGAATTTGCATGCGAATTCGCGATAGTGGAAATGGGCCCTTAGTTTTAACTTCCTTTAGTTTAGGTTCACTTTAAAGTACTACAGACTAAGCCGAGAACATTCTATAGCCTTTCTTGGCACAAGCATTCAGGAATTAAAATACAGCTGAAGTGACCAAAAAGAAAAAAGGAGGTTCGATACTTACCTCAGTACTGGTAGCCTATATGGATGTTCTAGAACCTTCCTGGATCCTTATCAAGCCCCCCCAGTCCAGTACAGGGACCCTCTATACCCATTCCACTCTGTGTGAGTCTCTTCTGGCTGAGCGTGCCTGGGGGGCGAGCGGATCCGGACTGGGCAAGTACAGTCCATCCACAAAGGAAAAAAAACAGCTAGAAGGCGTGGCCTTTCTCTGCGGAGGCTCAAAGAGGATCCTCTGCCCCCAAACCCCCCCTCCCCCCCCCCCCCCCCCCCCCCCCCCACAGCGAGCGAGTTTCGCTTCTGACGACTCGATGGCCACGGCGCCTCCACAGCCCTGGCCGTGCCTGTCCTCGATCATGCTCCTGTCATCCTGCGCATGCGCAGTACAAGGAAAACTCATACTGCGGATGCACAGGATGCTCTCAGCGACGGGAGCGTGATTGGGGGACGCAGGTGCAATGGGCACCGACTCATTAAAGTGAACCTCCAGACTTAAAATCGACTCAGCAGCACTGAAAAGGCTTGGTGTTTCTTTAACAGTTTCACAGCATCAAAACTTTGTTTCTCTTATACAAGCCTCATTTTTAGCTGCACAGAAGAAAACTGCCCAGGCTTTTTTCCCCTGATGCTGTGCAAAGCATGATGGGATTTCTGATGTTGTGGTTCTCGTTCTGCTGTTTTGGTGCAATTTTTTTTTTTTGACATTTTGAATTTGACATTTGAAGCCTAGTGTGTGCAGCTGGGAGGGGTTATCAGGACACAGGACAGTTGGAACTGTGTCTCATGCTCCCTGTCACCTCCTTTCAACCAAAAAGATGGCTGCCCCCATGAATCACAAACATTTGCCTGTTCTTTTAAAACAGGGTGGGTAAAAGATTATATTACCTATCTATTCTAATTAACATAACTAATGTAACTTAATAACAGTAGGTTTGTTTAGGCTTAAGTTCCCCTTTAAGTTGCCAGAAAGGAAAGTGAGACGCTGTGGCGGACCAGAGGATCGGTTTGTCCTGGCACAAGCACAGGGCAGCTGCAGAAGCCGGTAGAAGCCTCAGGTAAGTTTTTTTGTTTTTCATTTAGTTCAGGTTCACTTTAAAGAGGAACTCCAGTGAACATTTTACTGTTGGCAGGTTATGTAGCTGCTGCATGCTTTTTTGGCAGTTGGAAACAGCTGTAACAGCTATTTCCCACAATGCAACAAGGTTCACAGACAGGAAACTGCCCCCCCCCCCCCCCCCCAAAAAAAGTATGTACTTTTCGTGTGGGACGGGTTTCTTGTGGGAGGGGTTTCACCACAATATCAGTCATACAGCGCCAGGGGGGTGGTCTGTATGTGAAAAGGAATAGATTTCTCAAGTAAAAGGGGGTATCAGCTACTGATTGGGATAAAGTTCCATTTTTGGTCGAAGATTCTCTTTAAAGACTCCAGCTTCAGTTACTGTGTTTATTTCCTGCTTCAGTAATTACCTCTCCCCTGGCATACTTCTTGCTTTTAGGCCTTGTTCACATTATAAATCGCCAATGCTTTTTCCAGCGCTGAACATTTTTTTTTTTTAGATTTTTAAAATCGCTTTTCCCTGCACTGTATTAAGCGCTTTCTTAAAGGGGTTCTCTTGCACTAAAAAAAAAAACAAAAAAAATAAACGGCACTTACCTGGGGCTTCTGTTGGCCCCCTGCAGCTGTCATGTCCCGCGCCGTCTTCCTCCGATCACCCGTTCTCCACCGCCGTCACTGGTGTAATTCGTGTAACTAGACTAATAGACGTGCGGCTGCGTGGCCGCGTCAGCAGGAGCTTACTGTGCAGGCGCAGTACAGTAAAACCTCGTACTGCGCAGTAAGCTCCCACTGACACGTGCAGGAGCGAGCACATGCTTGGCCGTGCAGCCGCATTTGTATTCATCTAGTTAGACGTAGAATTACACCGGTGCCGGCGGTGGGGAACGGGTGATCGGAGGAGGACGGCGCAGGACATTCCAGCTGCAGGGGGCCGATAGAAGCCCCAGGTAAGTGGCAGTTTGTTTTTTTTTAAAGTGCAAGAGAACCCCTTTAAGTGATTTTGCAGAGGGATTTTTTTTCTTTCACTTCCTGACGTCATTCAGGAAGTGAACTCTTGTACCCGGAAATTAATAAATACAATGTACTTATTCATGAAAGTGCTCAGCAAAACTCTATACAAATCTCTTTTTCAAGCATTTTGTGATTTCCCTTTACTTTCCATTGAGGCAAATCGCCACAAAAATGGTCCAGGCAGTGCTTTGGTGAGCGGATCGGAAACGAACCACTTATATGTGAATACTCTCATAGGGAATAATTGCACAAGAGCTTTTAGGGCGATTTTGAAAATTGCTGGCGCTTAAAAAAAAAGCCGAACCGATTTCTGGCAGCACTACAGGACAATTACTTGACTCAAATGGTAACGGAACCAACTAGGGGGAATGCGTTACTGGATCGGATCATTTCTAATAGACCAGATAATGTATCAAATGTGCAGGTTCAAGAACATTTGGGAAATAGTGATCACAACATGATAACAATTGATCTGGTGACTGATAGGCCACGGGGCAGCGGGAACACTAAAACTATGAATTTTAGAAAAGCAAAGTTCAATCAAATTAGGCAGGCACTAAGTTTGGTGAACTGGGATAATGTACTACAAGGGGAGGACACTGAAGGGAAATGGCAAGCTTTTAAACTTATTCTCAATCAATATTGTAGTATGTATATCCCATATGGAAACAAAATGTCTAGGAATAAAAAAAGGCCTCTATGGATGAATAGAAAGGTTAGGGATAAAATGAAGAGGAAAAGGAATGCCTATAAGGTCCTAAAACAGGAGGGGACCGAGGCTGCACTAAGCAATTACAAGGAGTGCAATAAAAATTGTAAAAAAGAAATTAGGCTGGCAAAGATTGAAGCTGAAAATCAAATCGCTAGGGATATCAAATCTAACCCAAAAAAGTTTTACAAGTACATCAACTCTAAAAAAAGAAAGGTTGACTGTATAGGACTCCTAAAGGATGAGGGTGGGAACTCAATAGTGGATGACCAAGGTAAGGCAGAGTTATTCAATGCTTTCTTTGCTTCTGTCTTCACAAAAGAAACAGCACTGTTGCAAACTACAGAGGCGGAAGAGTCTCAATCTTCTAACTGTAATATTAAATACTTAACGCAGGAAGAAGTGAAGGAAAGACTAAATAAATTAAAAACAAACAAGGCACCTGGCCCGGATGGCATGCATCCTCGGGTCCTAAGGGAATTAAGTTCAGTTATAGATAAACCCCTTTATCTTATCTTTTGTGACTCTCTTGCAACTGGCAGAGTCTCAGTGGATTGGCGTAAAGCCCATGTTTTACCATTATTTAAAGAGACACTGAAGCGAAAAAAAAATTATGATATTATGATTTGTATGTGTAGTACAGCTAAGAAATAAAACATTAAGATCAGATACATCAGTCTAATTGTTTCCAGTACAGGAAGAGTTAAGAAACTCCAGTTGTTATCTCTATGCAAAAAAGCTATTAACTCTCCGAGTTTAGTCGTCGTCGTGGAGAGGGCTGTTATCTGACTTTTATTATCTCAAGTGTTATTGTACGGTTTACTTTTCCTCTGCTAGAGGAGACTTCATTACTTCACAGACTGCTCTGAAAGACTCATTTTGAATGCTGAGTGTTGTGTAATCTGCACATATTATAGAATAATGCAATGTTAGAAAAAACACTATATACCTGAAAATAAAAGTATGAGAATATTTTATTTGCTGCTAATCTTCTAGTAATTATTCATAGTACACAACCAATTCACTATATCATATTTTTTTTTTCGCTTCAGTGTCTCTTTAAGGAGGGCAAAAAATCAGATCCAGGAAATTATAGACCTGTAAGTTTAACATCAGTTGTATGCAAACTATTTGAGGGGTTACTAAGAGATACTATACATGACTTCATAGTAGAAAATAATCTTATTTCTCAGCATCAACATGGGTTTACTAAAGACAGGTCCTGTTTGACTAACATGCTCAGCTTTTATGAGGTAGTGAATGCTAATATGGATATTGGGAATGCTGTAGATGTGATATACTTGGACTTTGCAAAGGCCTTCGACACTGTTCCCCACAGAAGTCTGGTGCAAACGTTGAGGATGCAAGGACTGGGGAAGAGTTTGTGTGCATGGATAGGGAACTGGCTAATGGACAGAAAACAAAGAGTTGTGGTCAATGGATCCAGTGGCGTAGCAATAGGGGGTGCAGAGGTAGCGACCGCATCGGGGCCCTTGGGCCAGAGGGGCCCCGTGGGGCCCACTCTCAACCACAGAATTAGCTCTCTATTGGTCCTGTGCTGGTAATAATCACTTCTATAGATGCTTTTATTAGTAGTAATCATTAACAAGCTGTTCCCCATCCCTTTCTTGCACTTCTGACACTGGTTGTCTTTGGCAGGTTTTGGTGCGCCATATCAATTGTTATGTATATAGTGCTTGGGGGGGCCCCAATGTAAACCTTGCATCGGGGCCCATAGCTCCTTAGCTACGCCACTGAATGGATCATACTCAAAATGGGAGACTGTTAGCAGTGGGGTCCCACAGGGGTCTGTACTGGGTCCAGTGCTCTTCAATTTATTTATTAATAAGTAGATGCAGTAGTGAGCAATGTTGCTATTTTTGCAGATGATACAAAATTGTGCAGAATCATCAACTCTCAGGAAGATAGTGTCATATTGCAACAGGATCTGGATAGGATGGCTATATGGGCACATACATGGCAGATGAAGTTCAATGTTGACAAATGTAAAGTCATGCATTTTGGTCGTACCAATGGTCTAGCACCATACAAAATAAATGGGATACAGTTGGGGACATCAAACTTGGAGAAGGACTTAGGAGTACTCATCGACAACAAGTTAAATAATCGTACTCAATGCCAAGCCGCTGCAGCTAAAGCAAACAAAATTTTGGGATGCATTAAAAGGGAAATAAAAACTCGAGATGCTAGCATAATATTGACCCTGTTTAACTCTCTAGTAAGGCCACATCTGGAATATAGAATTCAGTTCTGGGCACCACATTACAAAAAAGATATTGCAGTTTTAGAGCAGGTGCAGAGACGAGCTACAAAATTGATACGTGGGATGAAAGGTCTCGCTTACCAAGAAAGGTTAGATAAACTGGGTTTGTTTAGTCTAGAGAAAAGACGCCTTAGAGGAGATCTGATTAACATGTATAAATACATCAGAGGGCAATATAATAGCTTGGCGGATAAGCTTTTTGTCCCTAGGCCTTCTCAAAGGACTAGAGGACATGATCTGCACATGGAGGAAAAACGTTTTAGCCATTTATTTAGGAAAGGGTTCTTTACAGTAAGAGTGATTAAGATGTGGAATGCATTGCCACAGGAAGTCGTTATGGCAAACTCTATACCTGCATTTAAAGGGGGCTTAGATGCTTTCCTTGCGTTGAAAGACATCCATGGCTACAATTACTAGGTTATGCCTAATGATGTTGATCCAGGGATTTTATCTGATAGCCATCTGGAGTCAGGAAGGAATTTTTCCCTTTTGGGGCTAATTGGACCATGCCTTGTGGGGTTTTTTTCGCCTTCCTCTGGATCAACAGGGGTATGTGGGGGACAGGCTGGAGTTGTACTTTGTACTGGTTGAACTCGATAGACGTATGTCTTTTTTCAACCAAAATAACTATGTAACTATGTAACGCCCTAGGTGTGGACAAGCCCTTACTGATGGCTACAAAGGCACAAAGGAAAAAAAGCCAGCTAGAAGGTGAGGAGGGACCCTGAGCTGCAATGGGGGCCCAAGGAGGAGACAGGGAAGCTTCTCCCCACTGGTGAAGTAACCGTCTAATTGTTTATTTATTTCAGTCGTACCTTAACCTTTTCGGGACCGGCCGCCTAACCCCCTTTAAAGAGACACTGAAGCGAGAATAAATCTCGCTTCATTGCTTATATTCAGCAGGGGCATGTGTGCCCCTGCTAAAACGCCGCTATCCCGCAGCTAAATGGGGGTCCCTTACCCCCCACCCCCCCCTGCAAAATCAACGACCAACTTGGTCGTAGATTTTGCTGCTGTTGAGGCAGGGCTAACGGCTGCAGCCCTGCCTCTCAGTGCAGTCTATCAGCGGCGCATCCCCGCCCCTCCCAGCGAAGCGAAGGAAGACAGAGGGGCGGGGGAGAGGCGGAGATACGCGCTGACAGACGCACGTAAGGCATGGCTGTGGCCATTAGCCATGCCTCAATGCGGAAGTGATTCCCCGCTGCACGGAGGGGATTTGGGAGGTAAGGGACCCCCGTTTAGCCGCGGGATAGCGGTGTTTTAGCAGGGGCACACATGCCCCTGCTGAATATAAGCACTGAAGCGAGATTTACTCTCGCTTCAGTGGCTCTTTAAGGACCAGGCATTTTGCGGTGGGGGGGGGGGGTGCACGTTTCGGGGGGGGGGGGGGGTCAGGCGGCCGGATCCCCTCTGTGGCTGGCTGTGCAGTGTCCCCACCCCATGGTGGCAGGTGTCCCCCCCTTTCGCCAGCAGCCATCACCTCACCTTCCAGGCTCCAGCGATGAGCCGCAGTAGCCCCCTCTTCTCCGGCCGGCATCTCCGCTCCTAATGCCGCTTAGTTCCGGGTCACGGCTTGATGACATAATCAAGCCGGGACCCGGAACTAAGCGGCATTAGAAGCGGAGATGCCGGCCAGAACAGAGGGGGGTGCCGATCGTCGCTGGAACGGCAGGGAGGTGAGTGGATCCTCTTCTTTTTCCCCCTGCTGCCGCCGCTGTCAAGGTGATCACTACGATCCGACGGCGATGGCTGCTGATTGCGATGCCATACGCGATGGCTGCTGATCACTCGGGGGAGATGTCAGCTGTCATATGACAGCTTAATCTCCCCCTCCGGGTGTGCACGATTGCGTCGTGAGCGGAAACGGCGGGCCGGCGTAGATCCTACACCGCATCAGGCTAGAACAGCCACAAGTGCGGCGTAGGATCTCATGCACTGACATAATTTGTGGGAGGGGTTTCACAACAAAATCAGCTATACAGCTGATGATCCGTTTGTGAAAAGTAAAATATTTCTCATGGGAAAGGGGGTATCAGCTACTGATTGGGATGAAGTTCAATTCTTGGTCACGGTTTCTCTTTAAGGCTGGCTTTACATATATTGTTTGTGATGCACTGCGATGCTCCTGTCGCAACGCAAATAATGACAAACATATGACCCTGCGTCAGAGTACATCAACAGGTTAATATGCATAGCCCCGCCCCCCGCTCAGTGACACTCCGTGCTGGGCAGGAAGAACGTCACTGGGATTCCCGTCGGTCCACAAATGTGCGCTGCAACGCACTCCAGTCGATGAAATTCCTGTTTCACCCATCGACTCGATACTTCCGTTGCCGATGCAGTCATATGGTAATGTGCTGCTGACTTTGCGGCAATTCAGAAACTTCTGGTACAAAGTGACGCTGCAAGTGTGCAAGGCACCTTTGACTTGCATTGCCGCTGTGTTACCCTGCAGTAAAACAAGGTCATGCAATGCAAGCTTGCAAAGCTAGTGTAAAAGGGGCCTCAATAACACCGGAAGAGAAAAAGACATGGTGGCTGCCATATTTATTTCCTGTTAAACAATACCAATTGCCTGGCAGTCCTGCTGATCTCTTTGGCTGCAGTAGTGTCTGAATCACAACCCTTAAAGAGAACCAGAGATGAAGCACCCTCATGTATTTTACCTTATAAATCAGTGGGAACATGACAGTAAACACCTAATCTGCTCTTTGTTTCATTGTTCTCTGTTTAATCTGACTGTTATCACCTCTGATAAGAATCCCTGACTGAGCACTCAGTCTGGCTTTGCTAAGGAAAGATTATAGCTGAGTCTGTCTTCTCTGGTGTCTTTTCAAGCCCAAGCCTGCCCCCTTGTGGCTCTGCTATAATGACTCAGCTATAATTATTCCCTGCAAAGCCAAACTGAATGCTCAGTCCGGGATTCGTATCACAGCTGATAACAGACACTTTTAGCAGTGAGAATGAAACAGAGAGCAGGGTAGGCGATTTCTCTAATATTCCCACTGATATATATGGTAAAATACATGAGGGTGCTTCGTCTCTGGCTCACTTTAAACAAGCATGCAGCTGATCCGGTCACACTTCAGTCAGAAATGCCTAATGTGCTGCATGCTTGTTCAGGGGCTATGGCAAAATCAGTATGTCAGGCTCCATATTCCTCTCACTTCAGGTTTGGATAACTGACCTGAGTGGGATATGGATGCTGACATTTTTTTTTTTAAACAATGCAGATTGCCTGGCTGTGCTGCTGACCCTCTGCATCTAATACTTTTAGGCATAGCCCCTGAACAAGCATGCAGCAGATCAGGTGTTTCTGACTGAAGTGTGACTGGATTAGCTGTATGCTTGTTTAAAGGGAACCTGAAGCAAGGAAAATTATTTAAAATAAACATGGCTGCAAATAAATATTACATACTAACCTCGCTGTCAGTTACTCTCAGAAGCTCTCCATTTTCTTCTGTCAGTGATCCCATCCAGTTCTGACAATATTTTGTCAGAACTGAAATATACCAGTTGCTGTCAGTTATATATCAGCAGCTGTCAGTTACAACTGAATGTGCAAGGTAATGTCCATGTTTTCCTACGGCTCAAGTGGGGGATATTACAGTATAACAGTGTGCTGACCAGGAAGCTGTTATGGGGTAATGGCCATTTTTTAAAATGGAGGACTGAGAACTCCATTGATCAGAGTGGACAAATGTGACGCAGAAGAGGATAAAGAGATTGAGGAGTAGACTATACAGGAGGTAAGGATGACCTGTGTATGGTTATTTGGACTTTTTTTCAGTTCAGGTTCTCTTTAAGCCAAAGAGACCAGCAGGGCTGCCAGGCAACTGGTATTGTTTAAAAGGCAATACATATGGCAGCCTCCGTATACCTCTCACTGGTTAGTTGTCCTTTATACTTTCTGATAATTTTAATTTGAAAACCTCCACACAGCACACAATTTGCATAAAGGTTATACGCAGGCTGGTACTATTTTAATCCCACTGACCAGAGCAGCAAAAATAGGATATTAAAAAAAAAAATACTCACATGACTCCAGTTCTGAAGATACGGCAAGTATATCCTGCCCTGGGCATCGATGTGTTTGCCCACCCGGATGCCCATGCTTTCTGTTGGTTTCAGGAAGCAGAGAGGGGGAGCGAAGGGGTGCGAGTCCAGGACCCACAGGCAGATCGGGATGTTGTAACTGTTACCTGCAAAACACAAGGCGGTCAGGACAGGATGGCAGCACCGCGGGGGGGAATGTTCTACCAGCAGCAGGCATCAGGCCTCTTTCACATCTGACCGCGTGCAGGAGCTGTTTCCTGCACGTGTCATAAGCCCTGCGGCGTGTCGTCGGGAATCTGCGGTGTGACGCAATCAGCGGCGGTAGCCATTAATTGAACCCAACGAAAAACGCCGGCTCCCGGCGGATCGACAGGTGTGTTGACCGGCAACGCCGGCATCCTGGCGGGTGTGTTGACCGGCAACGCAATTGAAACGCAGCGTCGGGTGTGAAAGGTAAAATGAAAGTCTATGGACTTTCATTTCACCTTGGTTAACGCAAAGAATTGCCTTTGCGTTGAAACGCACGAAAAGGGCTCTGGTGTGAAAGAGCCCTCAGGCCCAACATAAACACAACTCCAGCAATGGCATGTGCGGCGTGCTCCCTCTCCTGGTAGTGCAGCTCCCAAGTCACGACGTGGTTTGAATTCTGCATCACAAGATCATCCCTCCTTAGGGGGGCAGCTGTGGACAGCTCTCCTGGGTGTGGCCATGCTCACAGTGGCGTAGCTAAGGAGCTATGGGCCCTGGTGCAAGTTTTACATTGGGGCCCCCCCAGCAGTCTATAGAGAATAATTGATACGGTGCACCAAAACCTGCCAAGGGCAAACACAGTGTCAAAGTTGAAAGAAGGGGATGGGGGAACAGTTTATTTTTACCATTCAAAGCATCTATGGAAGTGATTATTACCAGCATAGGACCAATAGAGCGCTAATACTGTGGCTAAGGGAGGGCCCCAATACGGTCGCGACCTCTGCAACCCCTATTGCTGTGCCACTGTATATGCTCGTGGGGGGGGGCTGTCTGTGCTGCTGCTCCCCCTTCCCCTGACGGTGCAGATGCAGCACTCCTGGGTGACGAGTGTGCTTGAGGGAACGGCTTTGGCTGCTTCCCTTTCCTGGGGACATAGGAGGCCTACACGTGGTACCTCTATTTAAAAGTAAATCATGTAGTAAATATTTTATGTGGACAACATCCTCTCAGTGGCAGGAAGAGGTAGTGTACAGGTAGTCCCAGACTTATGAACGCTCGACTCACGAACGACCCACCGATACGAACGGCATGGATTCTGTGTACCCATGGGAACAAGCCAAAAAAATGTTTTCAAATTGGACTTGTAGTTTTTGAGAAAAGCGATTTTAAAAAGTTCAAAGAAAAAATGGCTTTTAAACTTGTATAAGTAGGTACAGAGGTGACACTGGAGGCACAGAGGAGGTACAAGGGACAGAGATGGCACAATGTTCCGACTTAAGAACAGATTCAGGTTGACAACAAACCTACAGTCCCCATCTCGTTCGCTAACCGGGGACTACCTGTAATTGGTTTCGGCTCTGCGGATGCAATTGCACAAGTTGTGTCTTTAAAGCAGTATAAAACCCTGACATAATATTCAATAAAACATGTTTTCCTACTTTTTATATGCCATACGGCTATCATATTTGCTTTTGTGCATAAGAAGTATTATTCATTTAGAAATAAGTTTCCAAAGTACACTTTTTTGCTTTGAGAGCTGACTTTGCATATTTTTTCATCTTGACATATAAGCAGAAATACTTCCTGACTGCCTCTCTTTGTTCAGGAGAGTCTGCAGTGTCAGAGAAGTGTTTGTTTACATTCCTCACTTGATACAATTAGGCTGCTTTCACAGTGCGACGTTACAGGCGCACGTTAGAGCAGCCAGTAACGCAGCCCAACTCACAGTAATGTAAAATCAATGGGCTGTTCACAGTGCCCACGTTGCGTTGGAGTATAATGCTGCGTTAAAGTTAATGGGAACCCACCTTAAAAAAAAGAAAAAAGTCAGATAGTCATCTAAGGAGAGGGAAGGCTCGGTCCTAATGAGCCTTCCCTCTCCTCTGCCCGTGCCCGCTCAGGATCCCCCGTAGCAGTATTCGACCGTTTCGGTCAAATACTGCCACTTCCGCCGCCGAAGGGAGGTTTCGGAAGTCTTCGGGAGCACTCGGGCTCCTGAAGACGGGCCTCTCCATACTGCGCATGCGCGAGCGCCCTCTATGACGCACTCGCGCGTGCGCAGTATGCAGCCGCCGGCCTTCGAGAGCCCGAGTGCTCCGAAGTCTTCTGAAGTCCCTGCGGCGGATTTGACTGGAGCATCCACCGGGCACCGGGAGAGGGTAGGCTCATTAGGACTCAGAGCCTTCCCTCTCCTTGAGTATCTGACTTTTTTTGTAAAGATGGGGTTACATTAGCTTTAAATGAAAGTGCAGCGTGCTGTGCGTTATACTCGTATTTGGCTGCGTTCAACTGTTTGCACATACTCCTACTTTTTTTTTTTAAATGTGCCGCAGGCGCAGTTTTCGTTCGATCCGTATGCGTCAAAAAGTACGCATCACGTACGCATCAAGAGACGCAGTGCAATGTAACGTCCAACTTCAAAGCTAATGTGCGTTGCGTTCGGGGCACGTTATGCGACCTTAACATCGCATCCAACGTAACGTCTTAGTGTGAAAGAGCCCTTAAACACAAGATAACATCATCTCTAGTTCCAATGTGTCCACCTTTCCCGGCATTGAGCTTTTCTGTCCTGTGTTTAACCCTTTGAATGCTGTTCTAGTAAAAAAACAAAAATTCTGGTAGTATATAATATGCTGTAAATAAGGTTTTAGAGCAAATAATTGCTGGGTTTCATTCTGCTTTAAATTTGCCGAGAGGCTTTTCTGCAGCCAAAGTCCAGTACAGAGTCCTGACCTGTTCAGATTTTCCGCATGAGCAGATGTTTTGCCCATAACCCCCTAAGGTGGCAGTGCCCCGAGCTCGATGAGAAAATGGTGCAGAGACTGCACTATCCGCTCTGCTCTGAATCGACACCCTTCAACTGGGAGCCGAGACCAATAGTCCCAGGAAGTAGACTGTGAAGAACTGAGACCACAATCTGCTAACAGGAACCTCATCAGGCTCTAAAGGGCCTAGCTTTGCAGGGAGAGGTGAACAGCTGCAGGCAAGCAGAGCTACACAATTGGAGTTTTTCCAAATATTGCCTTTCCAAAGATAAGATAGGGCAGCATAGTGGCGTAGTGGTTAGCGCTCTCGCCTTGCAGCGCTGGGTCCCAGATATATATATTACAGTATACTGCAAGTTTTCATTACTTAGTGCATTATCTGCACTCCAGTCTGGGAATCCAGTCACTCAGCATGTGACAGGCAGCTCCCACCTCCCTCAGCCTCACAGACTGCATCACATAGTCAAGCACACAGAGCCTGCAGGGGGCGTGCATAACTTGTATTCATTACAGCAGAGGCACCCCATTCCTCCTTGGGTTGACAAAGCTTGACAAAGAAAAGATTAGATATATTACAGAGTCAGTGCAACTAGAAAAGGCTGCAGCAAGTAAGACCACATTAGAACAGGTATAGGAACTTATAGGATAAAATAAATTAGGCTGGACATTTTGTTACAGAGTCTCTTTAAAAAGATCCTTCCCACTTGGCTAGCTCCAAGTCAATCATAGTCAGAGGACAACGACAACGGGAAGAATATTTAATAACACCACACAATGAATCGCTCATCAGCCACACATGTCAGAGCAATTCCGAACTTCACTTCGGCCAGAAAAGTCAAAATAAACAAGCAATTACCCTGGAACTTCATCGGGACGGTTCCGGTGAGGTTTAGCAAATCCTTCTGGGATCCGTCTTTGAAAGCTGCGAAAAAGCAGAAATCAGAGGAGTGAGATATCAGCGGACCCCACACACAGCCAGAGATGACATTATACAGAGATCAAGTGAGACTGAAGTGAAGAAAAAAAAAATCAAACATATAATGAATTCTATGTGTAGTATGGATAATTAATAGAAAATTAGTAGCAAAGAAAATAGTCTCATTCCAATTATCAGGTATATAGCTTTTTTAAAACTGCATAATTAGATTGTAAGCTCGCAAGGGCAGGGCTCTCTCCGCCTTTTGTGTCTTGGAAATCACTATAC
The DNA here is from genome assembly GCF_040937935.1 of Hyperolius riggenbachi. NCBI lineage: Eukaryota > Metazoa > Chordata > Amphibia > Anura > Hyperoliidae > Hyperolius > Hyperolius riggenbachi. The sequence goes on from NC_090656.1 coordinate 256,110,621, forward strand.
ATTTAATTTATCATGTTACTTTTATCACTGTCATTACCAATTCTGTATTTTGTATTATGGATTTTGTATCATTTTGTATTTTGTCACTAATTATGTATCTTGTATATTGGTGCACACCATTGTCTGTATTATGTACCCCATGTTTGTTTCTTACTTTGTACAGCGCCATGGAATATGTTGGCGCTTTATAAATCAATAATAATAATAATTTATAATTCTGTCATATCTGCAATTACAAGCCATCCTCTTTATTTTCATAAACTATAAAATAAGCAGAGCTAATGACCCTTTCAACTTCCCTGCAGTAAAAATCTTATCTAAATCTGTCTCTGTTACTTTGATGTATTAGTGCTCCAGAAAACAGCGACCCAAGTTGGGCCAGAGAGCTCAGAGAAGATCTTTTGCATAGATAACAACAGAAGTTTCTTAAAGAGAACCTGAACTGAAAATAAAAAGTCAAAATAACCATACGCAGGTCATACTTACCTCCTGTATAGTCTACTACTCAATCTCTTTATCCTCTTCTGCGTCCCATTTGTCCACTGTGATCAATTGAATTCTCAGTCCTCTATTTTAAAAATGGCCATTACTCCATAACCGCTTCCTGGTCAGCACACTGTTAAACTGTAATATCACCCACTTGAGCCATAGGGAAACATGGACATTACCTTGCACATTCAGTTGTAACTGACAGCTGTTGATATATAACTGACAGCAACTGGTACATTTTAGTTCTGACAAAATGTTGTCAGAACTGGAAGGGATCACTGTAAGAAGAAAATGGTGAGCTTCTGAGAGGAACTGACGGTGAGGTTAGTATGTAATATTCCTTTACAGCTATATAATGTGTTTATTTTAAATAAAAGTTACTCGTTTCAGGTTCCCTTTAACTCTTCCTGTACTGGAAACAATATGAGACTCATATCTATGCTACTATTGTTTTATTTATTTCTTAGCTGTACTACACATACAAATCATTAGATCACAAGTTTATATTCACTTCAGATTCCCTTTAATTAAAAGGAACACTATCACAAAAAACTAACATTTACAAATGCTTGCGTACACATACATAGAGGAAGAGAAATCTTAGAGCAAATGCACTATAAGTTACTTTTTTCCTAAGTAGCTGCCACTTACAGTAGGTATAATTTGCTCTGAACTCTCCCCGACAGATTTCAAGATAGACTATCTCCTCATGGGAGATTCTCAGGGGTTTTCTAAAGCATTTTCTACATGGCAGAGACATGGTCCCCCTGCCAGAATAGTGGCACACAGGTAAAGAGGCCTGCAGTTGGCTTTGTATAAGTTCCCATGAGGATATGCTTTTGAAAACACTGGGGGGGGGGGGGGGGGAAGAATCCCCCATGGAAAAATGTACTAGTCTAAAACCTGCCAGTAAGAGCTGTCCGATTAATAATACTGGAAGTGCCAAGGAGATGGATTTTTTAAACACCCTGAACCTGGTACATAAGGATCTACCGTGGAAAGTTTTGGGCTACTTTGGATTTGCAGCTGTGCTTATGCGGTCATTGCAGGTATTACCCCTGGGAGATTGCCTAACCCTAACCGGTCACCCTATTGCCAATTCCCTTTCCTAGTACTTATCCTGCCCCCCACCCCTGCTCTCCACTAACATTATTCCCCCTTCCCATGCAACTTACCTTTCCCTATCAGTCCTTTGCCAAAAATATATAAGACAATCAGCTTCTGTCATCCTAGTCCCAGCAGTTATTTCAAGTGTCACTACAAAAAGGATTAAAAACTGGGAAAATTGCTTGGGTGTATAGAAAAAAGAAAAAAACTACCCTACACCATTCAATTTTCATATTAATTGATCAGAAAAATTCACCACTCCCAATCGACTTATAAAGAAAAACAAAAAACGGGAAATACAAAAAAAAAAAAAAAAAAAAAAAAAAAAAAAAAAAAAGCTTTCTATTCTTCGGGATAATCAACCATTTTTGAACTTCAGTAAAACCAGCTCATTTTATTGTATCGTGTGTGGCCAACTTTAGAGCTGTCCTGTAGAGCCTGCAAGGAGGGACTAATGGTAAAAACTCAGTCAGTTAGGTCTTATTCTAATGGGAGGTCATATTCTATTAAACAATTTATCACATAGTTACATAGTTACATAGTTATTTTGGCTGAAAAAAGACATATGTCCATCGAGTTCAACCAGTATAAAGTACAACACCAGCCCGCTCCCTCACATATCCCTGTTGATCCAGAGGAAGGCGAAAAAACCCTTACAAGGCATGGTCCAATTAGCCCCTAAAGGGAAAAATTCCTTCCCGACTCCAGATGGCAATCAGATAAAATCCCTGGATCAACATCATTAGGCATTACCTAGTAATTGTAGCCATGGATGTCTTTCAACGCAAGGAAAGCATCTAAGCCCCCTTTAAATGCAGGTATAGAGTTTGCCATAACGACTTCCTGTGGCAATGCATTCCACATCTTAATCACTCTAACTGTAAAGAACCCTTTCCTAAATAAATGGCTAAAACGTTTTTCCTCCATGCGCAGATCATGTCCTCTAGTCCTTTGAGAAGGCCTAGGGACAAAAAGCTCATCCGCCAAGGTATTATATTGCCCTCTGATGTATTTATACATGTTAATTAGATCCCCTCTAAGGCGTCTTTTCTCTAGACTAAATAAACCCAGTTTATCTAACCTTTCTCGATAAGTGAGACTTTCCATCCCACGCATCAATTTTGTTGCTCGTCTCTGCACCTGCTCTAAAACTGCAATATCTTTTTTGTAATGTGGTGCCCAGAACTGAATTCCATATTCCAGATGTGGCCTTACTAGAGAGTTAAACAGGGGCAATATTATGCTAGCATCTCGAGTTTTTATTTCCCTTTTAATGCATCCCAAAATTTTGTTAGCTTTAGCTGCAGCTGCTTGGCATTGAGTACGATTATTTAACTTGTTGTCAATGAGTACTCCTAAGTCCTTCTCCAAGTTTGATGTCCCCAACTGTATCCCATTTATTTTGTATGGTGCTAGACCATTAGTACGTCCAAAATGCATGACCTTACATTTGTCAACATTGAATTTCATCTGCCATGTATGTGCCCATATAGCCATCCTATCCAGATCCTGTTGCAATATGACACTATCTTCCTGAGAGTTGATGATTCTGCACAATTTTGTATCATCTGCAAAAATAGCAACATTGCTCACTACTGCATCTACTAGGTCATTAATAAATAAATTGAAGAGCACTGGACCCAGAACAGACCCCTGTGGGACCCCACTGCTAACAGTCTCCCATTTTGAGTACGATCTATTGACCACAACTCTTTGTTTTCTGTCCATTAGCCAGTTCCCTATCCATGAACACAGACTCTTCCCCAGTCCTTGCATCCTCAACTTTTGCACCAGACTTTTGTGGGGAACAGTGTCGAAGGCCTTTGCAAAGTCCAAGTATATCACATCTACAGCATTCCCAATATCCATATTAGCATTCACTACCTCATAAAAGCTGAGCATGTTAGTCAAACAGGACCTGTCTTTAGTAAACCCATGTTGATGCTGAGAAATAAGATTATTTTCTACTATGAAGTCATGTATAGTATCTCTTAGCAACCCCTCAAATAGTTTGCATACAACTGATGTTAAACTTACAGGTCTATAGTTTCCTGGATCAGATTTTTTGCCCTTCTTAAATAATGGGAAAACGTGGGCTGTACGCCAATCCATTGGGACTCTGCCAGTTGCAAGAGAGTCACAAAAGATAAGATAAAGGGGTTTATCTATAACTGAACTTAATTCCCTTAGGACCCGAGGATGCATGCCATCCGGGCCAGGTGCCTTGTCTATTTTTAATTTATTTAGTCTTGCCTTCACTTCTTCCTGCGTTAAGTATTTAATATTACAGTTAGAAGATTGAGACTCTTCCGCCTCTGTAGTTTGCAACAGTGCTGTTTCTTTTGTGAAGACAGAAGCAAAGAAAGCATTTAATAACTCTGCCTTACCTTGGTCATCCACCATTGAGTTCCCCCCCTCATCCTTTAGGAGTCCTATACAGTCAACCTTTCTTTTTTTAGAGTTAATGTACTTGTAAAACTTTTTTGGGTTAGATTTGATATCCTTAGCGATTTGTTTTTCAGCTTCAATCTTTGCCTGCCTAATTTCTTTTTTACAATTTTTATTGCACTCCTTATAATTGCTTAGTGCATCCTCAGTCCCCTCCTGTTTTAAGACCTTATAGGCATTCTTTTTCCTCTTCATTTTATCTTTAACCTTTCTATTCATCCATAGAGGCCTTTTTTTATTCCTAGACATTTTGTTTCCATATGGGATATACATACTACAGTATTGATTGAGTATAAGTTTAAAAGCTTGCCATTTCCCTTCAGTGTCTTCCCCTTGTAGTACATTATCCCAGTTCACCAAACTTAGTGCCTGCCTAATTTGAGTGAACTTTGCTTTTCTAAAATTCATAGTTTTAGTGGTCCCGCTGCCCCGTGGCCTATCAGTCACCAGATCAAACGTTATCATGTTGTGATCACTATTTCCCAAATGTTCTTGAACCTGCACATTTGATACATTATCTGGTCTATTAGAAATGATCAGATCCAGTAACGCATTCCCCCTAGTTGGTTCCGTTACCATTTGAGTCAAGTAATTGTCCTGTAGTGCTGCCAGAAATCTGCTGCTTTTACCAGAATGGGTAGCCTCAATACTCCAGTCAATGTCTGGAAAGTTGAAGTCGCCCATAATTATGACCTCATTTTTACCTGCAGCTTTTTCAATCTGCTGTAGTAATCACAGTTCTGCAGGTTCATTAATAAGAGGTGGCCTGTAGCATACCCCAATAAGCAATTGGCAACTTTTATTTCCACCATGAATATTTACCCAAACGGACTCCACATCTTCGCAATCTTCCTCCATCTCATCGTTGAGGACAGCTGTAAGAGAATTCTTAACAAAGAGACAAACCCCTCCACCTTTTTTCCCTGTTCTATCCCTCCTAAACACATTGTATCCTTTTAAATTAGCTATCCAGTCATGGCTTTCATCCATCCATGTCTCGGTTATTCCCACAATGTCATAGCCTTTGTCATTCAGAATGAACTCTAGTTCGTCTATTTTATTTGCAAGGCTCCGAGCATTGGTTACCATGCACTTTATATTTTTACCACCACATTTACCAATTTTGTTTACATGAAATGGGCTACTTGAATTTTTACCAACCTCCTTAATCTTTACACTGTCCCCACCCCCCTCTCCACCCTCCATAATGATAGGTTCCCACTGTCTTTTTACCTCATCTTGTCTACGTATTGAGACTTTATCCTCCCGCCTCCCCGCCGGACCACCCGTGTTGTGTACCTTTTATGGTGCCAGCGTGGGCTCCAATATATTGGGAGAACAACCAGAGCTCTTTGTGAGCGTCTTGGGGAACATGTACATAAAATAAAGGTTTTCAACAGCATAGTGTGTCTAGACCAGGCATGGGCAAACTTGGCCCTCCAGCTGTTAGAGGAGAACTGTAGTGAGAGGTATATGGAGGCTGCCATATTTGTTTTCATTTAAGCAATACCAGTTGCCTGGCTATCCTGCTAATCCTCTGTCTCTAATACTTTCAGCCATAGCCCCTGAACAAGCATACAGCAGATCAGGTGTTTCTGACAATTTTGACCGATATGACAAGATTAGATGCATGCTTGTTTCTGGTGTGTTTCAGACACTTCTTCAGCCAAATAGAACAGCAGGGCTGCCAGGCAACTAGTATTGCCTAAAAGGAAAGAAATATGGCTGCCTCCATATACCTCTCACTACAGTTCTCCATTAAGGAACTACAAATCCCACAATGCATTTGCCTTTATGAGTCATGACTGCGGCTGTCAGACTCCTGCAATGCATTGTGGGACTTGTAGTTCCTCAACAGCTGGAGGGCCAAGTTTGCCCATGCCTGGTCTAGACACTTCTCTCTCTCCTGCATAACTCCTGTGCGGGGGAAGCTAGAATGTGTGGGTTACAAAAGCTGGTTCCGGGGTGGAGGGGCTGTCATAAAACTCTGGAAGTTTCAAAGCTTGAAACAAAGTGGATATATAATATGGGCACCTTACAACCGAAGGGCCTCAACATAGATATAGATCTTAAAGCGGTATTGTCACCATAAAAATCAAATTTCAACAGCAACTGGTCTGAGTGTATTAAGTGATAAAGATGCTAATCCTGCATTCAAAACATGTTCTGCTGTTAGGATTTGGAGTCATCACATACTTTAGGAGCACTTGCCCTAGTGCCAAACAGTTGAATGCTGGGAGTTCTTTTTATCTATAATATATTCCTCCTCTTCCATTTATTTTCCTGCCTAGCTGCTTATCAGACACACCCTCTGATCACTTGTGTTTACAAGCAAGGCTGAGGTGACTCAGTGATTGGAGGATAAGACAGTGCAGTTCCTAGTATACACCTCAGTGGGAGTGTCTGAAGACTCTGGGAGGAGGGCAGCTAATGAATACACAATGAGCAAGAGAAGGGAGGGGGGCAAACAAGAGTCAGGGAGGATATGATGTCAGCATTAGCTTGGCAAGATGGCCACTGCCCTGAATAGGATTTTCTGCTTTTCCTTTATAAAATTCACAGGAATCATTACGTGGATAGCACAATACATCTGTTATGTAAGTAGAAGTAGTATTTATCTACTTATCTATGTGCTTTTTATTTCTAAGTTAGCATGGGTGTCGCTTGTTCTTTAACTGTTTTATTAGCACAGATTAGGGTCCACTTTTGAAAAATGGTCCTTGTGTTATAGTCCCAGTATACCAAAGTGGGATAGTGCATACTGTGTATGTGACTGGCAAAAGAATGCTTACCTATGTGGAGGTGCGGAAGAACATGATCTATTAATTTTAAAATCGGTTGTATTTGTGGGGAGGTTATATCAAAGGGGAGGGGGGGGGGGTGGTGGTGTTATGCTAGGTGCTATAGTTATAGAATAGTTACATTTGCATTAAATTCTCTATTAACTTGTGTTCTCAAATATTTATATGTAAAAGTCCGCAGCTGGAGCTGACAGGCGGGCATAAATACATGTTGCGCCGTCTGCTCCGTAGCCCCTGATAAGTTGCTCAGCAACAAAACTGTTGGGCGGAGCTACGGAACAACGCGAGTGCGTGTGACGTCACCGGATGCGGAACGTCGGATACATGCTACTTTGGATCTAACGGCGGCTCTCTCTCGGCGGTTACTGGCTGTTAAACTATAGCGTAGCCTTATCCTACTATACGGGGTGTTCTTCAGTCTTAGCCCATATTGTGGTGGACACCTACCCTGTAAAGGCCCGCTCTAAGCCCAGCCTTGGACTTCACTGCTCATACCGCTGTATATTTTACTCATGTTTCATACACGCATTAAAAGGGCCCATACACCTAACGATTTTCCCGCCGATATACGGCCGATTCGATCACAGTGATCGAATCGGCTGTGAAATCGCCGCGCACACCGCTGACAGAATAATCGGTTTCTGTCCAAAATCGATTGTTCCCGTCAATCCGTCCGTACGGAAGATTTTTCTCGATCGCCGGCGGGTCGGGAGTGTGTCGATAGCGGCGGTCGAATGCCCGACGCAATACAGCCGGTATACATTACCTGTTCCTACTGTTCCTAGCGCTCTCTACTGTTTAAACTTCCCCTGGACAGGAAGTTCAGTAGCTGCAAGAACGGTCTTGAGCCCGGAGCGGAGAAGAAGACAGCTGGGACCAGGGGACTCGCACCGGCCGGAACAGGTAATGTTGCAGCGGCAGCTTCACAGATTGTGATCGGTTTCAGGCTGAAATCGATTCACAATCTGTTTGCAGTAAAGGTGGCCATACGATCCCTCATTCGATCAGAGAGGGATCTATCTGTTGGTCGATCCTGATGGCAAATCGACCAGTGTATGGCCACCTTAAGGCAGCTAAGTGCATTTGTATAGAGCTATAAAACTTTTTACAATTAAAGTAGATATTTTTACGCGATGTAAGGGTTTTCTTGTTTTTTGGGTGCTACAAGTATGCCATTGACGGATGGATTCCTAGTACCAGAATGAAAGGAGACCTGTCCACACACGTGAGACGGAGATTGGTTCAATTGGCTGTGAGGTGGCCAATACCTCAGAAGCTTACACGGGCCCAGTCTAGGCCGCAGCATTTGGTGAGTGGGGACACGAAGGGGGGGGGGGGGGGCATTGATCCCTAGCAGCGACTATTCCACATTTTACACTGTGATTTCCCCTGTGGAACGGAACCCTAGATTGGCACCTGTTATGAACTTTTAAGAAAATAACTATAGTGTATGCAGCGCCATTTAGAACTGTGATTGAAAGCTTTACACATCAGCAGGGTAGCGCTCCACATCTTGGAATGGATTTATAAAAACTGAGTCTATATTGCTGATATTTTTGTTTGATTGGTAGAGCGCTAAGCTAATTGTTTTTAATTTAGAGCTGTTCCAACCCAATTTAAACCTGTCTGCCTCCCATCCTCTTGTAGACTGTGCATGCAACATATAGAAACCAGAACACTTAACCTCCTTGGCGGTAATCCCGAGCTGAGCTCGGGGTATGCCGCCGGAGGTCGCCGCTCAGGCCCTGCTGGGCCGATTTTCGTTCTGAAAAAAGCAGCACACGCAGCCGGCACTTTGCCAGCCGCGTGTGCTGCCCGATCGCCGCCGCTCCGCGGCGATCCGCCGCGTGCAGCGGCGAAAGAGGGTCCCCCCAGCCGCCCGAGCCCAGCGCAGCCGGAACAAACAGTTCCGGCCGGCGCTAGGGGCTGGATCGGGCGGCTCTGACGTCAGGACGTCGACTGACGTCCATGACGTCACTCCGCTCGTCGCCATGGCGACGAGGAAAGCGAAACAAGATAGGCCGCTCATTGCGGCCTATCTTGTTACTTTCGATTGCCGGAGGCGATCGAAAGTACGCTTCCGGAGCGCCCTCTAGTGGGCTTTCATGCAGCCAACTTTCAGTTGGCTGCATGAAATATTTTTTTTTTAATTAAAAAAAAAACACATTGCAGCCTCCCTGGCAAAATAAATAAACCGCCAGGGAGGTTAATGGAAAGGGGACAAATCACTCATTCCTACAGGCAGTATTGGCCTACAGCCAAATATACACATCCAATCCTGATTGACCAATTCTACAACAACATCTATGAAGTATGAGAGCTTCCCTACACAATCCTTTAAAGTATTCAAAATCTGATGAATCTCATAGTACACGGAGGTGATCAAACTGGCCAATCACGGTGGGATGCGTGTACTTGGCTTTGCACTGATAAAACACAGGTGGTTGGTCTGACCCCATTAATCATAGTTCTCAGTACTTACTGTAAGTATCCATGGAGTAGACAAAGTTGGGGAAGACCTTGTAGACATCTTTCAACTCTTCAGTGGTGAGATCCCGAAACTTGTACTAGGTTTAAAAACAAAAAAAACCTTTATTGTTTATAACTTGTGCAGAGCATGGTACTAGTCTAGTTGACTCAGCAGGAAACCCCATAGGGAAATTCCGCTAATGTGATTGGGTGGACGGCACTGCTAAGTTTCAGATAGGTTGCAGTTAACCACACCCACATTATTTAGCCAATCACAACGCTTCACGCTGTAGAGGATGCTGTGATTGGAGAACTGTTCCCTATAAGGATTTCTGCTGGGTCCCCTAAACTAGACTAGAACCCAGAACTCAGCTTTCAGCACATAAACGCTGTGTCCTGATGCACAAAATGTGCTGCATAACAACCTTTATTTGTTTAGCAATACATATTTAATGATGCCTGCGTGCTTATAAAATAAGATGGGATGGGAAATTAAAGAAACATTCCAGCGACAAAAGTAAGTAGTTCAAATATGAAAGAAAGGCAGGGTACGGAGGGGCAGCAGTGCAGGCAGCAGGGTACGGAGGGGCAGCAGTGCAGGCAGCAGGGTACGGAGGGGCAGCAGTGCAGGCAGCAGGGTACGGAGGGGCAGCAGTGCAGGCAGCAGGGTACGGAGGGCAGCAGTGCAGGCAGCAGGGTACGGAGGGCAGCAGTGCAGGCAGCAGTGCAGGCAGCAGGGCAGGCAGTGTATGGAGGGCAGCAGTGTATCAGTGTATGGAGGGCAGCAGTGTATACATTGTATGGAGGGCAGCAGTGTATGCAGTGTATGGAGGGCAGCAGTGTATGCAGTGTATGGAGGGCAGCAGTGTATGCAGTGTATGGAGGGCAGCAGTGTATGCAGTGTATGGAGGGCAGCAGTGTATGCAGTGTATGGAGGGCAGCAGTGTATGCAGTGTATGGAGGGCAGCAGTGTATGCAGTGTATGGAGGGCAGCAGTGTATGCAGTGTATGGAGGGCAGCAGTGTATGCAGTGTATGGAGGGCAGCAGTGTATGCAGTGTATGGAGGGCAGCAGTGTATGCAGTGTATGGAGGGCAGCAGTGTATGCAGTGTATGGAGGGCAGCAGTGTATGCAGTGTATGCAGTGTATGGAGGGCAGCAGTGTATGCAGTGTATGGAGGGCAGCAGTGTATGCAGTGTATGGAGGGCAGCAGTGTATCAGTGTATGGAGGGCAGCAGTGTATCAGTGTATGGAGGGGCAGCAGTGTATGCAGTGTATGGAGGGGCAGCAGTGTATGCAGTGTATGGAGGGGCAGCAGTGTATGCAGTGTATGGAGGGGCAGCAGTGTATGCAGTGTATGGAGGGGCAGCAGTGTATGCAGTGTATGGAGGGGCAGCAGTGTATGCAGTGTATGGAGGGGCAGCAGTGTATGGAGGGGCAGCAGTGTATGGAGGGGCAGCAGTGTATGGAGGGGCAGCAGTGTATGCAGTGTATGGAGGGGCAGCAGTGCAGGCAGTGTGTGGAGGGGCAGCAGTGCAGGCAGTGTGTGGAGGGGCAGCAGTGCAGGCAGTGTGTGGAGGGGCAGCAGTGCAGGCAGTGTGTGGAGGGGCAGCAGTGCAGGCAGTGTGTGGAGGGGCGGCAGTGTGTGGAGGGGCAGCAGTGCAGGCAGTGTGTGGAGGGGCAGCAGTGCAGGCAGTGTGTGGAGGGGCAGCAGTGCAGGCAGTGTGTGGAGGGGCAGCAGTGCAGGCAGTGTGTGGAGGGGCAGCAGTGTATCAGTGTGTGGAGGGCAGCAGTGTATGCAGTGTATGGAAGGGCAGCAGTGTATGCAGTGTATGGAGGGGCAGCAGTGTATGCAGGGGCAGCAGTGTATGGAGGGGCAGCAGTGCATGCAGTGTATGGAGGGGCAGCAGTGCATGCAGTGTATGGAGGGGCAGCAGTGCAAGCAGTGTATGGAGGGGCAGCAGTGAAAGCAGTGTATGGAGGGGCAGCAGTGCAAGCAGTGCATGGAGGGGCAACAGTGCATGGAGGGGCAACAGTGCATGGAGGGGCAACAGTGCATGGAGGGGCAACAGTGCATGGAGGGGCAACAGTGCATGGAGGGGCAACAGTGCATGGAGGGGCAACAGTGCATGGAGGGGCAACAGTGCAGGCAGTATATGGAGGGGCAACAGTGCAGGCAGTGTATGGAGGGCAGCAGTGCAGGCAGTGTATCAGTGTATGGAGGGCAGCAGTTTATCGAGGGGCAAAAGTGTATGGAGGGGCAGCAGTGCAGGCAGTGTACGGAGGGCAGCAGTGCAGGCAGTGTACGGAGGGCAGCAGTGCAGGCAGTGTACGGAGGACAGCAGTGCACAGAGGGCAGCAGTGCAGGCAGTGTACGGTGGGCAGCAGTGCAGGCAGTGTACAGTGGGCAGCAGTGCAGGCAGTGTACGGTGGGCAGCAGTGCAGGCAGTGTACGGTGGGCAGCAGTGCAGGCAGTGTACGGTGGGCAGCAGTGCAGGCAGTGTACGGTGGGCAGCAGTGCAGGCAGTGTACGGTGGGCAGCAGTGCAGGCAGTGTACGGTGGGCAGCAGTGCAGGCAGTGTACGGTGGGCAGCAGTGCAGGCAGTGTACGGTGGGCAGCAGTGCAGGCAGTGTACGGTGGGCAGCAGTGCAGGCAGTGTACAGTGGGCAGCAGTGCAGGCAGTGTACAGTGGGCAGCAGTGCAGGCAGTGTACGGTGGGCAGCAGTGCAGGCAGTGTACGGTGGGCAGCAGTGCAGGCAGTGTACGGAGGGCAGCAGTGTACGGTGGGCAGCAGTGCAGGCAGTGTACGGTGGGCAGCAGTGCAGGCAGTGTACAGTGGGCAGCAGTGCAGGCAGTGTACGGTGGGCAGCAGTGCAGGCAGTGTACGGTGGGCAGCAGTGCAGGCAGTGTACGGTGGGCAGCAGTGCAGGCAGTGTACGGTGGGCAGCAGTGCAGGCAGTGTACGGTGGGCAGCAGTGCAGGCAGTGTACGGTGGGCAGCAGTGCAGGCAGTGTACGGTGGGCAGCAGTGCAGGCAGTGTACGGTGGGCAGCAGTGCAGGCAGTGTATGGAGGGCAGAGACAATAGAATGATGAGGATTACACTGATGAAAGTTTAGCAGAAGTTGGAGGAAGTTTCCTGGTGGCTGGGTCAGGCACCGAGGGGGTGATGGGTGGTCGCTGTGTGCCTGGCATTACCTTCCCCAGCCGCTGTCTGATGTGCTCCATCTCCTGCTGCTCTCCAGGCTCTTCCTGCTTCCTCCCCGGAGTCCGGAGTAGTGTTGTCCGGATCATGAACGATTCGGATCTTTGATCCGAATCTATTTTATGAGTCGATAATCCGAATCATCAAAATGAGTGATTCGGATCGCAAAAGGGGCGGGGCCATGAGCGACACGCCCCCTCTCAGCGGGCAGCGGGGTCCTGGAAGCAGGGATCGCTCTGTTGGAGTGGAAGCAGCCTTGCACAGGGACAGGTAGATGAGAGAGAGGGGACATGGGTGCCACTGCCAGATATGTGTAGAGCACACATACTGGCTGCAATGTGCTGCTCATTATAGGCTGTCTGTTCCGTAGTGCTGCACAGTGATCACATTGGAAGCTTTTGGCTCAGCACAGCACAGCTCAGTAACTTTGCAGACAGTGTGATTGAAAGGCAATATAATCCTTCTGCACTCGGCACTAAACAGCTGCACTTATCTTCTGGGAATGCTTTCTTTCACTGTGCGACCTTTTCTTTCAAAGTGTACAGAAGAACATATAGGTGAAATGTATGTAAAGCATGTGATTTGCAGCATGTGGGTATTACGTGCAAACATTTCTGCTCGTCCCTCCTCCCTTCTCTGTCAACTCCCTGCCCTCTGTCCATCTTCTCCGCTTCTCTGTGTGTCCACTCCCTCCCCGTCTCCTGTCCACAGACCTGTCCTGCTGTTCATTTCACCCCCGAATGCTTCCGGTAGTAAAATGATCCGAGATTCGGATCAAAGATCCGGATCTCTTCAATGATCCGATTCGAATCATCCGGATCATTGAAAAGATCCGAACTTCCCATCTCTAGTCCGGAGCTCAGGGAGGAGCCGCTCTGCCCTAACTCTGCCCGGCAGCTCGGGCATGCGCGGCGCGTGTGTGCTGCTCCGCTTCTGTGCGCATGCTCAGAACTCCAGCCAACACTACTTGCGCTACCCGGGGTCCGCTGTTCTGACAGGTGCGCTGAGTGCAGCAGCCAGGCGTCACGGGCATGCGCAGTGCGAGCTGTCACAAGCAGCTGCTCACCTCAGATGCTGCTGCCTGACTTTGTAGAGAGTGGCTGCTGCGTGTACTGAAGGAGGGGTAGCAAACTTCTGTTCCATCCCTACTGCGAGTCCTTGGGTCTCCCAAGAGGGCCTAGGGACTCCACATTTGATTGGAAGTTTTAAATAGTTTTTGTGTTGTTTTTAACAGAAATCTCCACTGCAATTAAGAGGAGCTTTGGTGTGTGTGTGTGGGGGGGGAGTTCATTTACTTACCAACATTTATCAGAGACTTAAGCTACGTACACACTTGCGACAACGATCGTTCGTTGTGAACGACGAACTAACTTTTAAATTGACGGAAGAACGACCTAAGTAATGTTACTTTTTAAAAGTGTGTAACGATCTGATCGTTAGAACGAACGTTACATCATGCTTGCGCATAAAAATGAAAAGTTCCATGGAGAAATAGTGAAATGCGCATGTCAAGCTTAGTACGAACGATCGTTTCCAACGATGTACTACTTTTGCAAATGATCGTCTTTGGAAAAAATCAAGATAGATCGTTTGTTTTTAACGATCTAGCTCGTCCGTTGTTAGACTTAATGGTCGTTGGCTCCTTTTTTTAACCACTTAAGCCCGAAGGGTTGAAATTTTTTTACATCCGAACAACTTTCACCCCCCATTCATTTGCCAATAACTTTATCACTACTCATCACAATTAATTGATCTATATCTTGTTTTTTCCGCCACCAATTAGGCTTTCTGTGGGTGGTATATTTTGCTAAGAGCCACTTTACTGTAAATGCATTTTAACAGGAAGAATAAGAAAAAAATGTAAAAAATTCATTATTTCTCAGTTTTCAGCCATTATAGTTTTAAAATAATACATGCCTCCATAATTAAAACTCACGTATTGTATTTGCCCATATGCCCCGGGTATTTCACCGTTAAAATTATGTCCCTATCACAATGTATGGCGACAATATTTTATTTGGAAATAAAGGTGCATTTTTTCCGTTTTGCGTCCATCACTATTTAGAAGCCCATAATTTATTAAATCATATTGATATACTCCTTTGACATGCATATTTAAAAAGTTCAGACCCTTAGGTAACTATTTATGTTTTTTTTTTTTTTTTTATTATTGTAATTTTTTTTTTTTTTAATTTAAACTTGTATGTGGGTATTTTTTGGTGTGGGAGGTAAACAGGTTTTTTTTTAATATATTTATATGTTTAATTTGAATTTTTTTTTTTTCAGGTGTAATTTGCTATTTGGCCACAAGATGGCCAGAATCAAAAAGTCCTGGGAGCGATCGATCTCGCTCCCAGGCAGAAGAAAGGAGCCCAGAGCTCAGAAAAGCCGCAGCATCTGAAGAGACGCTGTCGGCTTCTCCGGGGGGGTCCGATCAGCGAAAGGGATTTATAATCCCTTTCACTGATCGGTGGGCTAGCGGCCAACAGCGGGGGCGCGCACGGGGGGGCCCGCGGGAGCGCGCGCGACCCGCGGGAGTGCGCGCAGCCCAACTGGACGAGAAATCTCGTCCAGTTGGGCTTAAGTGGTTAAATGATCGTCGTTTGAAATGATCGGGGAACGATCGTTTCAAACGACCATAGTCGCATGTGTGTACACACCTTTAGCTTCAGCGTGCCATTAACCTCTTGAGGACTGCAGTGTTAAACCCCCCTAGTGACCAGGCCATTTTATGTAAAATTGGCCACTGCAGCTCTAAGGCCAAGCTGTAGGGCCGCACAACACAGCACACAAGTGATTACCCCCTCCCACTTTTCTCCTTACCAACAGAGCTTTTTGTTGGTGGGGTCTGATCGCTCCCCTCATGTTTATTTATTTATTTTTTTTACAAATATTTTTGTTTATTTTATTTTTTTAATATAAAACCTTTTTCTTTAAAGATTTTCCCTCCCTCCCCCCGCCAGCCTATCACAGTGATCGGCTGTGATAGGCTTCAGCCTATAACCGCCAATCACTTCTAAGTCCCCCCGGGGGTGTAACAATCTCCCGAACAGCGATCACCGCTCGGAGACTGAAGGCGGAGCTCCTCTCTGCCCCTCAAGCAGGAGATGCGCGCGTACCCTGCGCGCAATCTCCTGCAAACTGCTGCCCCAGGACTTTACGCCGATCGGCGTTAGGTGGCCCTGGGGCTGCCGCCGAGGCCACGCCCATTGGCGTGACGCATTCGGCAAGCAGTGAAAGAACAAGCGACACCCATGCTAATCTAGAAATAAAAAACACAAATATAAGTAGATAAATACTACTTCTACTCAGTGATGCTCGGATGTCCCGATCCACGAATCCGGCAACCACAGTCGTTGCCAAAAAAATTCCGCATCCGGCGTTATTGGATCCGGATTTCGATACGCGTCCACGGCACGACGCGGATTTTCATTCGTGAATGACGCAATCACGGCCGGATCCACGGCCGGATCCGGATTTTCTTTTAACGTTAATAGCAAAGCCCCCATATATGCTACAATCCCACAAATTGCATGGATTATCAAGGTGATAAGGGGCTACAACTTCAACAACAAAAATTCCAAAAATATATATTTTTTGTTTGTTTGAGAAAATGGATTTTAAAGTGAAATCAACACTTGAAATAGGGCTATTAATTGGTAATACGTGGTTTTCAACAGGGAAATACACAATAAGCAATCACAGAGGTAAAGGGGAGTCACGGCGCCGCCCCCCCCCCGCTCTCTCCATCTGCCGCCGGGAATGTTGCAATGTTTGTAAGCGTGCAGCTCACGTAAGCCTATGCTTACTGTGGCTGACGCTTCCTGGTGGCTCTCGCGCGAGTCCCGCCCACCCCCTTCTCTTGACGCTGGCTGGCTTTGGCTTGTGTTTGTCGTGAACCCGCCCACCTTCTTCTCACTAATGTCCCTTGCAAGGTGCAGGCGTCTTCTGGCTGGGCTGGCTGTACTTAGTTGGGACTTATATATCAAAACACACGCGCGCTGACACTGGATGTGTCCTGCAAAAGTGAAAAACAGAAAAACGCAAAAAGAACACAAAAGAACACAACCAGCCAATGTCAGCTTAACTGTGTCCGTGTTAGTTACAGCCTCCCCCTGTTCGCCTCCTCCCTTATCAAACACAGATTATAACACAAAGAGGTAGTGCTACTAGGGATCAGCTGTACACCTCAATATCCTTATCCCAGTTGAAACTGGTAATGTGAACCTGACAGCAGTCTCTCAAGCCAGCCTGATTGCTAATTCATAACACTCTCCCTATACCAGTCCATTCAGGCTATGACTAGGAGTAACAACAGTTTCTGAAAGTGACTTGATCGTATGTCTTCAAAAATCCTTCAAATTCCTCCTTTATGGCATTAGATATCCTCCACCACACCCTTTGTGCCAAACTCACCGTCCACCTAGACCCCAGACAGGTCTAGTTACTCCTTGGGACCGTTACCGGGTCGTCCCCCACCTCTCTGGCATACAGGGCCGGTTAAGGCAGCAATGGGGCCCCAGGGCAAAATAAACCTGGGGGGCCCCCCCAACATATACCCCGGAACAAAAATAAGCCCTAGCACATTTTTTGAAGGTTAAATTAATATAATACAGTGTCTTATTTTCGGGGAAAGACGGTAATTTAAAAAAAAAAAAAAATTCCCACACTCTAAACATAAAAAAAAAATTGGGAAAATAGGAAAAAATGCCAGGGATCTTCATACAGCCATATTGCGGCTAAATAGCGATCCCTGGCCAAAGCGGTGCGGCTGCGTATAGACCCCCTGGAAACCCCGTCGGGAAATTTATTGCTCTTTCTTTTGATGCATGTAAAATTACACTACCGTTAGGTTTGCTACTAAAAGTGACATTTACCGCATTTAAAAGTATACTTTTTTTCCTTCTAAACTTTAAAATCGATTTTCTCAAAAACTATAAGGTCTTTTTGAAAAATTGTTTTTTCCTCTTATTCCTAATGATCTCCTTAAAGGGGAACTTCAGCCTAAACAAACATACTGTCATCAAGTTACTTTAGTTATGTTAATTAGAATAGATAGGTAATATAATCTCTTACTCGCCCTGTTTTAAAAGAACAGGCAAATGTTTGTGATTCATGGGGGCTGCCATCTTTGTCATGGGGGCAGCCATCTTTTTGGTTGAAAGGAGGTGACAAGGATCAGGAGACACAGTTCCAACTATCCTGTGTCCAGATTACCCCTCCCAGCTGCACACGCTAGGCTTCAAATGTCAAATTCAAAATGTAAAAAAAAAAAAATTGCACCATAACAGCAGAACGAGAACAACAAAATCAGAAATCCCATCATGCTTTGCACAGCATCAGGGGAAAAAAGCCCGGGCAGTTTTCTTCTGTGCAGCTAAAAATGAGGCTTGTATAAGAGAAACAAAGTTCTGATGCTGTGAAACTGTTAAAGAAACACCAGGCCTTTTCAGTGCTGCTGAGTCGATTTTTAGTCCGAAGGTTCACTTTAACATATCCTGCAAATTTAGGGTTTCTAGCATTTAAGGTGGATTTGCTATTAACCATTGAAGTCGGCAGGTTTTTAAATGTGTATTTTTTTTTCCTTTGAAACTTTAAAATCGATTTTCTCAAAAACTATAAGGCCGATTTGAAATTTTTTTTCCTCTTGTAGCCACTGGGGGCCCCTACAAGCTCTGGGGCCCTCACCCTTGTCCCTCTCTTCAACCGCTTGATTTCTTCTTAATGTATGTTACTGGACTCCCCGAACCTCAATAAAAAGGGCCTGTCATAGCGTAATACTGTATAGCATTTATTACTTTAAAACATAAATTGCACTCACATGTTCCAAGATAAAACCAAAGCACAGAGTTTTTCTTGAGGCGGGCTCTCCCCCACTCGTGTTGGCCGCTGGCAGGCTGGTTACTGTGGTCCCTCCGTGTGCTACACCGTTGGTGCGCGCTCCCCTCCGGCTACACTCCACGTGGGACGCCTGCCGCCCAGTAAACGCTTCCTGCTTGCGTGGTTAGGCTTCGGGGAGTCCAGTAACATACATTAAGAAGAAATCAAGCGGTTGAAGAGAGGGACAAGGGTGATTCATCACTATCTATGCCAGAGAGGTGGGGGACGACCCGGTAACGGTCCCAAGGCGTAACTAGACCTGTCTGGGGTCTAGGTGGACGGTGAGTTTGGCACAAAGGGTGTGGTGGAGGATATCTAATGCCATAAAGGAGGAATTTGAAGGATTTTTGAAGACATATGATCAAGTCACTTTCAGAAACTGTTGTTACTCCTATTCATAGCCTGAATGGACTGGTATAGGTAGAGTGTTATGAATTAGCAATCACGCTGGCTTGAGAGACTGCTGTCAGGTTCACATTACCAGTTTTAACTGGGATAAGGATATTGAGGTGTACAGCTGATCCCTAGTAGCGCTACCTCTTTGTGTTATAAACTTAGTTGGGACTGGTCTGGGCTGGCACCCGCGGCCATTCAAGTGAAGTTACATATTTACAGTGAGTAGTAGCAGTTTATCCTGATTCTTGACAGTCTTTCAGTGACTGCCTGGTTGATTGGTTAAGTTCTGCCTGCAAGCAGCATAGTGTCTGTGACATGTGTATATAGGTGCAGAATGAGTATGTTTGAGGATATAGTATATCATTCATTCTGCACCTATAAACACATGTGACAGATTATTATGCTGCCTGCCTTTAATTTAAATACATTTAAAGTTTGATTAAAAAATGAGTTTAACTTACCTGGAGATTCTTGCCGTCCCCTGGAGTCCTCCAGTGCTGTGCCCACAACGCCGGTCCAAGTCCCTCAGGCCAGCAGCAGTGACCTCTGCAAAGCTGGCCAGCCACATGCCTCCTCATCGTGCTTACGTGGGGCGGGAGCATTCTGTGTATCTGCGGTACATGAAAACTGCTCATGCACAGAGTGCACATAGCTTGCCGACTGGCGGCAACAAGCCAGCTTTGGTGGTCACCACTGCTGGCCAGGAGGACTTGGACCGATGTGTTGTGGGCACAGGAGGACTGCTGGGGGCTGCAAGAAACCACAGGTAAGTTTAACTCATTATTTATTGTTCTGAGCTAAAGTACTGAAACTTCCTTCCCGCCTGCCCCTCATCAATGACCTGCTTAAGTCGAATATTTCGGCTGGGGGACAGGGGGGCGCTAAAGAGAGAGGAAGGTGCTGTGATTTATGTCATAGCACAGCATATTTATTTTACAGCAATGTCAGGGGTACTTTAAGTCTCCCTTTAACTACTTTCGGACCGAGCGAGTGCGAATCTACATCGGGCAGGGGGCGCTGCGGTCCTGACAGGACGTAAACTCTACGTCCCATTGACCGCGCGCCCCTGCCCGTCTCCGCCACTCGGTCCGCTCTGCCCCCGCCGCTCGTTGCTGCCCTGCCGCCTCTATGACGGCAGAGCACTGTGAGCCGGGCAGGAGCCGTTTTCATTGGCTCCTGGCCCTGTCATTCATGTAAGCCGCTCTCATTGGCTTACATGGAGTGACAGGGTCAGGAGCCAATGAAAGTGGCTCCTGACCGGCGCACAGCGCTCTGCCGTCATACCGATGGCAGAGAGAGCAGCCTGCGGCGGAGACAGAGCGGCGTGTTCGTCGAGAGCGGCGGATCATTGAGGCGATTCGTCGGGAAGCGACGCCAGCACCCTCTGGTCCTTAAGGGGGCAGAGGGTGCTGGTCCAGAAAGGGTTAAAGAGGACCTGAACTGCTGTTGCACAGGACAGAAGGAAAACATTGAGAAATGCACCCTGTACGTATTTAGAGAGTCTGTGTAATTCTGTGTAATATAAATATAAAAAGTGTGTAATATAAAAGATTGTTGGTGTCACTTGTTTATAGTTAACTAGCTGATTGCCCGGCGTTGCCCAGGTATGTATTTGGCTGGTGTTGGCTCCGGATGCTTTTTCTAACCCTAACACACAATTACTCAATGACCAAGTTTGTGAACTTTGCGGTCTTTAGTATCAATAATTTGCATTGAAATGCAAAAAATCTGATTGTCTGTTTGTGGCTTCACCCCCTTTTCTGAATTTGAATCCCAGTCACCCAATAACCAACTGTACCAGGTTTGAGGCATGTGCCATTAACAGTGCAAGAATGGCAGCAATTAAATATTCCCATTGAAAAGCAATAGGTGAAGTTTGATTCACTTTTGTAGGCTCCACCCACTTTTCTGACTATTAATCTCAGTCACCCAGTGACCAACTGTGCAAAGTTTGAGAACCCTGCCATTAACAGTGTAAGAATGGCTGCAGTTTACATTTTCCCAGTGAAATATGTATTTGTCTCCACCCACTGATAACCCGGCGTTGCCCAGATATGTATTTGACTGGTGTTGGCTTCGCCCACTTTCTAAGCCTAACGCACAAACACTCAATGACCAAGTTTGTGAGCTTTGGGGTCCTTGGCATCAATAATTTGTATATTCCAATAGAAATTAAACAAATCAGATTGGCTGTTTGTGGCTCCACCCCTATCCAGCATTTGAACCCCAGTCACCCAATGACCAACTGTAGCAGGTTTGAGGCATCTGCTATTACCCATGTAAAAATGGCAGCAATTTAAATATTTCCCTTGAAAATCAACAGGTGAATTTTGATTGGCTATTATAGGCTCCATCCACTTCCCTAAATATTAACCACTTGAGGACCAGGCTATTCTGCACTAATCTGTGCTGCGTGGGCTCTCCAGCCCACAGCACAGATCTGGTTTCAGCCAGGGCAACCAGACTTCCCCCCTTTTTTCCCCACTAGGGGGATGTCCTGCTGGGGGGGTCTGATCGCCGCTGGCTATCTGTGTTTTGCGGGGGGGGCTCCTCAAAGCCCCCCTCCGCAGCGATTTCCGCCCTCCCTCTCCTTCCATCCCTCTCCCTCTTGTTGTGGTCGGCACAGGACGGCGATCTGTCCTGCGCCACCTAAGATAGACTTCAGCTTATCAGATGCCGGCGATCCCCGGCCAATCAGAGGCCGGGGATCGCCAATCTCCTTTAGAGCGCTGCTGCGCAGCAGCGCCGTATGATGTAAACAGCGGGGATTTCTCTCCACCCACTTTTTGTAACCTTGACACACAGTCACTCAATGACCAAGTTTGTGAGCTTTTGGGTTCCTGGCATCAAAATTGTGTGACTGGAAGCAGTTTATCCAGCAAAGAAATCTGGCTGTTTGTGGCTCCACCCCTTAACTGAATTTGAACCCCAGACAGTTAACGACCGACTGTAGCAGGTTTTAGGCCTCTGCCATTAACAGTGTAAGAATGACTGCAGTTTCAATATTCCCCTTGAAAATCAATAGGTGAATTTTGATTGGCTCTTGTAGGTTCCACCTACTTTTCCGAATATTAATCCTAGTCACCCAATGACCAACTGTGCAAAGTTTGAGAACCCTACCAATAAC
The DNA here is from genome assembly GCF_040937935.1 of Hyperolius riggenbachi. Taxonomy (NCBI): domain Eukaryota; kingdom Metazoa; phylum Chordata; class Amphibia; order Anura; family Hyperoliidae; genus Hyperolius; species Hyperolius riggenbachi. The sequence continues at coordinate 256,132,542 of NC_090656.1, forward strand.
AGTGTAATAAAAGCTGCAGTTTACATTTTCCCATGAAAAAAGTTAGTTGTTTTTGGCTCCACCCACTATTTGTAATCTTGACATACAGCCACTCAATGACCAATTTTATGAGCTTGGGGGTCCTTGGCATCAATAAGTTGCATTTTACCGTTGAAATTAAACAAATCTGATTGACTGTTTTTGGCCCGCTCCCTTCAAAATGTAAACCCCAGTCTCCCAGTGACTGACTGTAGCAGATTTTAGGCCTCTGCCATTAAGAGTGTAAGAATAGCAGCAATGTAAATATTCCCCTTGAAAATCAAAAGGTGAATTTTGATTAGCTGCTGTAGGCTCCACCCACTTTCCTGAATATTAGTCCTAACCATCCAGTGACCAACTGTGTCACCCACCCACGCAGTCTGAGAACCCTGCCAATAACAGAATGGCTGAAATCAATCTAACAAATCTGATTGGCTGTTCGTGGCTCCACCCCTTAAGTGAATTTGGACACCAGTCACCCAATGACTGACTGTATCAAGTTTGAGGCCTCTGCCATTAACAGTGTAAGAATGGTAGCAATGTGAATATTCCTCTTGAAAATCAATAACTAAATTTTGATTGGCTGTTGTAGGCTCCACCCACATTTCTGAATATTCATCCCAGTCACCCAGTGGCCAATTGTGTAAAGTTTGGGAACCCTGCCATGTTAAAAATTTAGTTGTTGGCACCACCCACTTTTTCTAACCTTGACATACAGTCACTCAATTATCAAGTTTATCAGCTTTGGGGTCCATGGTATCAATACTTGGTATATTCCCATTGAAAAATAAACAAATCTGTCTGTTTGTGGCTCCGCCCCCTTTCTGAATTTGAACCCCAGTCACCCAGTGACCAATTGTACCAGGTTTGAGGCATCTGCTATTAACAGTATAAGAGAATGGTAGCAGCTTAAATATTCCCTTTGAAAATCAAATGGTGAATTTTTATTGGCTGTTGTAGGCTCCACCCACCTTCCAAAATCTTAATCTCATTCACCCAGTGACCAACTGTGCAAAGTTTGAGAACCCTGCCATTAACGGTGTAAGAAAGGCAGCAGTTTATATTTTCCCAGTAAAAGTTGGTTTTGGCTCCGCCCACTTTTTGTAACCTTGACACACAGTCACTCAATGGCCAAGTTTGTGAGCTTTCAGGTTCCTGGCATCAAAAATGTGTGATTGGAAGCAGTTTATCCACCAAGGAAATCTGATTGGCTGTTTGTGGCCCTGCCCCTTTAGTGAATTTGAACCCCAGTCACCCAATGTAGCAAGTTTGAAGCCTCTGCCATTAAAAGTGTAAGAATAGCAGCAGTTTAAATATTCCCCTTGAAAATCAATAGGTGAATTTTGATTGGCTGTTGTAGGCTCCACCCACTTTCTTGAATCTTAATTGCATTCACCCAGTGACCAAGTGTGGCAAGTTTGAGAACCCTGCGAGTAACAGTCTAAGAATGGCTGCAGTTTACATTTTCCCATTTAAAATGAATGGCTGAAATTTGATTGGCTGTTTTATGCTCCGCCCACTTTTCCTGGATTTGTAACCTCGGTCCCCAAGTAACCAACTATGCCAAGTGTGGGGACTCTGGCTTGATTACTGTGAGAATGGCAGCCTTTTAAATTTTTTCCATTGACTTGAATTGGTGAAATCTGATTGGGTGTTTGTAGCTCCGCCCAGGTGTGCAGGGGGGACCCGAGACCCCCAGAACGTATCATCCCAGCTTGTAAGGGATCTGTATATCAAGTTTCGTTCAAATCGGTCAAGCCGTTTTAGATTAACAAAAAGAAGTCCTTATTCCTGTCTCACGAAATTGCAAATGCAGCCAACAGACCTGCCCAACTCTTCCGCACGGTTGACAGTCTCTGCAATCCATCTTGCAGGAAATCCAGCATCAGACCTTCACAGGAACTGTGCGAGAAATTTGCCCACTTCTTCTCAGACAAAGTCTCCTCCATACGATCTGCCATTCAATTCACAGCCCCAGAAACCCATGCAGAGCCATGTAACAGGTGCAAAAATAGCCTACCACCATGGTCTGACTTTAAGGTAATCACTGAAAAAGACATCTTGGATATCCTCTCAAACCTTCGCCAGACTACCTGCGATCTGGACCCTGGCCCCACTAAGTTCATGTTGAAATGCCCTGAACTATTTACACCGGCATTCCACAAAATAGTCAACGGCTTCTTACAAGAAGGGTGGTTTCCCTCTACTCTGAAAGAAGCAATCGTCAGGCCTCTACTCAAGAAACCATCCTTAGACCCAGATGCTCTAAACAGCTACAGACCTGTCTCAAACCTCCCCTTTCTGGGAAAAGTTATTGAAAAGGCTGTCTACCTCCAACTTGAAGCCAGGCTCTCCAGAAACAACATCCTTGACCCTCTTCAATCTGGTTTCAGGAAATATCACAGCTGTGAAACAGCCCTCACCCAGATTTGCAATGATCTGCTCATTGCAAGAGACAAGGGTCAATGTTCCATCCTGATTTTGCTCGACCTCTCAGCGGCTTTTGACACAGTCGATCATGAAATCTTACTCAACAGACTACAAGAGTACTGTGGCATAGATGGCATTGTTCTCCGGTGGTTCAACTCCTTCCTGGCTGGCAGAACACAAAGGGTAGCCTTAGGGCCCTTCCTCTCCAACCCTGTACCACTAAAATACGGTGTACCTCAGGGCGCAATATTATCCCCTTTACTGTTCACCATATACATGCTGCCACTTGGAGAAATCATACAAAAACATGGCCTGACATATCATTGCTATGCTGATGACACCCAGCTATATTTGTCATTCAAACCTGATGTCACAGACCCTACTCCACAAATAAACGCATGCTTAGCTGAGCTTCAGGAGTGGATGAATAATAATTGGCTAAAACTTAATGCTGACAAAACTGAGGTTCTTGTTATCGAGGGCCAGGGCTCAACAGCAAAGCAGCTCCAGTCTCAACCAACACCGCTAAGGATAGGGAGCTCAGACCTGAACAACTCAGACTGTGTGCGCAGCCTGGGAGTACTGATTGATGGGAAATTAAGCTTCAGGAATCAAATCTCAGCTGTTGTGAAACATTCCTTCTTTCACCTAAGGAATATTGCAAGGGTTAAACACCTAATTCCTTCAGAGGATCTTCCAACCCTAGTTCATGCCTTCGTCACATCAAGGTTAGACTACTGCAACGTCCTCTACACAGGCCTGCATAAGAAAGACTTACGCCGCCTGCAATTAGTACAGAATGCCGCCGCAAGGCTGTTAACGAGCCAACCCCGCCATTGCCACATAACACCAACCCTGAGCTCACTCCACTGGCTAATGATAAAATGGAGAATTCTGTTTAAGATTGGCTTACTGACATTCAAATCCTTGCACAATCTGGGCCCTGGATACCTGAAGGACTTGTTGCAACTACATCACACCCCCCACAATCTTAGATCAAAAGGACGTAACACCTTGGTCACCCCCAGAGTCCACCTCAAAACCTTTGGAGACAGAGCCTTTTGTCATGCTGCCCCTACACTTTGGAACTCCCTGCCACACCCAATCAGGACAGCCCCATCCCTGGAAGCATTTAAGTCTAAACTGAAAACCTACCTTTTCAGTCTGGCATTCATGAACATCTGACTATCTCCTCTGTAACACAACCCAGCCTGAAACCCTGTATTAATCTGAGACACAGCTATGCGCTTTGAGTCCTATGGGAGAAAAGCGCTTTACAAATGTTATTGTATTGTATTGTATTGTATTGTATTGATCGCGGCACATACACACACGTATACACACACACATACACACACACACACACACACACACACATATACATCCGATTTTATATATATAGATTAATTAATTAATTAATTTATTGTAGAAAATGTATAAAAAAGAAAAAAGCTTACCCTGTTATTGGGTTTCTTTCTTATTACATTATTGATGAAAAAAGATTCCTACCTCAGATCTCTTCTTCATATATTTCAGCTGTTGGCCAAAAAACAATTCAAATTAACAATGATTTATTGCAAGTTTCAACATGTAACATAGTAACTGGATGCACATAATACTGTATTGTTATGTAAAGTTGTGTATGTCTGTTTTGTTTTCAGGATAACACGTCCACATGATGTTCTCTTATCAGGAGAAGCAGCTTTGTGGAGATACATATTTGTATGTGTTGTTGATGTGTCATTGCAATCGATGTATGTAAATACATTTTTTTATCCACAAACTTTCACTCTATTCATGGTATGTTCTTACACAGACAGCAGTCAATTGTAACAACTACATACCATGTATGTTATGATTATTGTTACATTACTAGATTTTAATGTGTTTGTTGCAATAGGTCCTTTTTCTTTACATTTCAAAATTGTGGCTCAATACTTCTATGCTGTATAACTGACATCTTCAGAGCATTTTTACATTGTGTTTAGTGCCTTCAACTATACACATACCTCCCCACGATAACTTGCACTATAAGTCATTACAAATGTGCTGCCATACACAGACAAGTTGTAAATGAAATATTCCCTTTATTGTTACATGTGTGAAGAACCAGGGCCGGCCTTAGGTTTCACAGCGCCCTGAGCGAAACCTGATTTTTGTGCCCCCTTCCTCTTCATCCGTTTCCCACGTGCATATACACGCACGCACGCACGTACGTACACACACACACAGGCCCATATGTAATTCACCTCTTCTCCTGAGATATCTCCTAGGACAGTGGTTCCCAACCTTTTTGACATCGTGACACATCACGCCAAATGCTCAGATCCCTGTGACACGTCACATATGTAATAGGGAAAATACTATTAATAACCGCAAATGGATAGAAAGAGTGCATTATCCTGAATATACTTAAAAATGAAGGCTAGAACCTTTCAGGAATATTAATAAAAACAGTCAGTGGGACAGTTAGCCGCCTCCCCCCATTTAGAATGATAGCACAGCACTGACAATTTGCACCATGCGTTATACCCACAGTGCGCCCCCCCCCAAAAAAAAAAAAACGCCCTCAGTCTCAGTATAGGTAGGTAGCCAGGTATAGGTGCCCCCAGTATAGGATCTCATGTGTAGGTGCCCTCAATATAGGTTGCCAAGCATTGGTGCCCCAGTATAGGAAGTCAGTTGAAGGTCTCCATCCCCCCCATAAGTAGCCAGGCATAGGTGCCTCCATCATAGGTAGCCAGGTGTTGGTGCCCTTAGTAAAGGTAGCCAGCTATAGGTGCCCTCAGTATAGGAAATCAGGTGTAGGTGCCCTCAGTATAGGCAACCAGCTATAGGCGCCCCCTTGGAAGCTGGCGCCCTGAGCGACCGCTCCGGTTGCTCATATCAAAGGCCGGCTATGTGAAGAACAATGATCTTCAATGATAAGTGTAGTGAGAGGTCTATGGAATGGTTTTATAAATGTATGCAAGAAATAATAGTAGCCTTTTAGGCGTGGTTCATTTTGCACATACATTAATGTTAGGATAAAAAAGTTATTAATAGGCAGCTATATTCCAAAATTATTGCTTACGATCACAACTCCTAACCTCATGTTGTGTGTGGCTTGTGATGTTAAAGGAAAACAATCAATTACCACAATATAATTAACTGTTATTGCTTTAACCACTTGAGGACCTAGGGCTTTACCCCCCTTAAGGACCGGCCACTTTTTTTCCATTCAGACCACTGCAGCTTTCACGGTTTATTGCTCGCTCATACAACCTACCACCTAAATGAATTTTGGCTCCTTTTCTTGTCACTAATAAAGCTTTCTTTTGATGCTATTTGATTGCTCCTGCGATTTTTACTTTTTATTATATTCATCAAAAAAGACATGAATTTTGGCAAAAAAATGATTTTTTTAACTTTCTGTGCTGACAGTTTTCAAATAAAGTAAAATTTCTGTATACATGCAGCGCGAAAAATGTGGACAAACATGTTTTTGATAAAAAAAAAACCATTCAGTGTATATTTATTGGTTTGGGTAAAAGTTATAGCGTTTACAAACTATGGTGCCAAAAGTGAATTTTCCCATTTTCAAGCATCTCTGACTTTTCTGACCCCCTGTCATGTTTCATGAGGGGCTAGAATTCCAGGATAGTATAAATACCCCCCAAATGACCCCATTTTGGAAAGAAGACATCCCAAAGTATTCACTGAGAGGCATAGTGAGTTCATAGAAGATATTATTTTTTGTCACAAGTAAGCGGAAAATGACACTTTGTGAGGAAAAAAAAAAAAAAAAAAAGTTTCCATTTCTTCTAACTTGCGACAAAAAAAAATGAAATCTGCCACGGACTCACCATGCCCCTCTCTGAATACCTTGAAGGGTCTACTTTCCAAAATGGGATCATTTGTGGGGTGTGTTTACTGTCCTGACATTTTGGGGGGTGCTAAATTGTAAGCACCCCTGTAAAGCCTAAAGGTGCTCATTGGACTTTGGACCCCTTAGCGCAGTTAGGCTGCAAAAAAGTGCCACACATGTGGTATTGCCGTACTCAGGAGAAGTAGTATAATGTGTTTTGGGGTGTATTTTTACACATACCCATGCTGGGTGGGAGAAATATCTCTGTAAATGACAATTTGTTAATTTTTTTTACACACAATTGTCCATTTACAGAGATATTTCTCCCACTCAGCATGGGTATGTGTAAAAATACACCACAAAACACATTATACTACTTCTCCTGAGTACGGCGATACCACATGTGTGGCACTTTTTTGCACCCTAACTGCGCTAAAGGGCCCAAAGTCCAATGAGTACCTTTAGGATTTCACAGGTCATTTTGAGAAATTTCGTTTCAAGACTACTCCTCACGGTTTAGGGCCCCTAAAATGCCAGGGCAGTATAGGAACCCCACAAATGACCCCATTTTAGAAAGAAGACACCCCAAGGTATTCCGTTAGTAGTATGGCGAGTTCATAGAAGATTTTATTTTTTGTCACAAGTTAGCGGAAAATGACACTTTGTGAAAAAACACAATTAAAATCAATTTCCGCTAACTTTTGACAAAAAATAAAATCTTCTATGAACTCACCATACTCCTAACGGAATACCTTGGGGTGTCTTCTTTCTAAAATGGGGTCATTTGTGGGGTTCCTATACTGCCCTGGCATTTTAGGGGCCCTAAACCGTGAGGAGTAGTCTTGAAACCAAATGTCGCAAAATGACCTGTGAAATCCTAAAGGTACTCATTGGACTTTGGGCCCTTTAGCGCAGTTAGGGTGCAAAAAAGTGCCACACATGTGGTATCGCCATACTCGGGAGAAGTAGTACAATGTGTTTTGGGGTGTATTTTTACACATACCCATGCTGGGTGGGAGAAATACCTCTGTAAATGGACAATTGTGTGTAAAAAAATCAAAAGATTGTCATTTACAGAGGTATTTCTCCCACCCAGCATGGGTATGTGTAAAAATACACCCCAAAACACATTGTACTACTTCTCCCGAGTACGGCGATACCACATGTGTGGCACTTTTTTGCACCCTAACTGCACTAAGGGGCCCAAAGTCCAATGAGTACCTTTAGGATTTCACAGGTCATTTTTGTTTCAAGACTACTCCTCACGGTTTAGGGCCCCTAAAATGCCAGGGCAGTATAGGAACCCCACTAATGACCCCATTTTAGAAAGAAGACACCCCAAGGTATTCCGTTAGGAGTATGGTGAGTTCATAGAAGTTTTTATTTTTTTGTCACAAGTTAGCGGAAATTGATTTTAATAGTTTTTTTTCACAAAGTGTCATTTTCCGCTAACTTGTGACAAAAAATAAAATCTTCTATGAACTCACCATACTCCGTACGGAATACCTTTGGGTGTCTTCTTTCTAGAATGGGGTCATTTGTGGGGTTCCTATACTGCCCTGGCATTTTAGGGGCCCTAAACCGTGAGGAGTAGTCTTGAAACCAAATGTCGCAAAATGACCTGTGAAATCCTAAAGGTACTCATTGGACTTTGGGCCCCTTAGCGTACTTAGGGTGTAAAAAAGTGCCACACATGTGGTACCGCTGTACTCAGGAGAAGTAGTATAATGCGTTTTGGGGTGTATTTTTACACATACCCATGCTAAGTGGGAGAAATATCTCTGTAAATGACAATTGTTTGATTTTTTTACACACAATTGTCCATTTACATAGAAATTTCTCCCACCCAGCATGGGTATGTGTAAAAATACACCCCAAAACACATTATACTACTTTTCCTGAGTACGGCGGTACCACATGTGTGACACTTTTTTGCAGCCTAGGTGCGCTAAGGGGCCCAACGTCCTATTCACAGGTCATTTTGAAGCATTTGTTTTCTAGACTACTCCTCGCGGTTTAGGGCCCCTAAAATGCCAGGGCAGTATAGGAACCCCACAAGTGACCCCATTTTAGAAAGAAGACACCCCAAGGTATTCCGTTAGGTGTATGGCGAGTTCATAGAAGATTTTATTTTTTGTCACAAGTTAGTGAAAAATGACACTTTGTGAAAAAAAACCAATAAAAATTAATTTCCGCTAACTTTTGACAAAAAATTAAATCTTCTATGAACTCGTCATACACCTAACATAATACCTTGGGGTGTCTTTTTTTTCTAAAATGGGGTCACTTGTGGGGTTCCTATACCGCCCTGGCATTTTACAGGCTCAAAACCGTGAGTAGTCTGGAAACCAAATGTCTCAAAATGACTGTTCAGGGGTATAAGCATCTGCAAATTTTGATGACAGGTGGTCTATGAGGGGGCGAATTTTGTGGAACCGGTCATAAGCAGGGTGGCCTTTTAGATGACAGGTTGTATTGGGCCTGATCTGATGGATAGGAGTGCTAGGGGGGTGACAGGAGGTGATTGATGGGTGTCTCAGGGGGTGGTTAGAGGGGAAAATAGATGCAATCCATGCACTGGGGAGGTGATCGGAAGGGGGTCTGAGGGTTTGGCCGAGTGATCAGGAGCCCACACGGGGCAAATTGGGGCCTGATCTGATGGGTAGGTGTGCTAGGGGGTGACAGGAGGTGATTGATGGGTGTCTCAAGGTGTGATTAGAGGGGGGAATGGATGCAAGCAATGCACTGGCGAGGTGATCAGGGCTGGGGTCTGAGGGCATTCTGAGGGTGTGGGCGGGTGATTGAGTGCCCTAGGGGCAGATAGGGGTCTAATCTGATAGGTAGCAGTGACAGGGGGTGATTGATGGGTAATTAGTGGGTGTTTAGGGTAGAGAATAGATGGAAACACTGCGCTTGGGTGGTGATCTGATGTCGGATCTGCGGGCGATCTATTGGTGTGGGTGGGTGATCAGTTTGCCCGCAAGGGGCAGGTTAGGGGCTGATTGATGGGTGGCAGTGACAGCGGGTGATTGATGGGTGGCAGTGACAGGGGGTGATTGATGGGTGGCAGTGACAGGGGGTGATTGATGGGTGATTGATAGGTGATTGACAGGTAATCAGTGGGTTATTACAGGGGAGAACAGATGTAAATATTGTACTGGCGAATTGATAAGGGGGGGTCTGAGGGCAATCTGAGCGTGTAGGCGGGCGATTGGGTGCCCGCAAGGGGCAGATTAGGGTCTGATCTGATAGGTAACAGTGACAGGTGGTGATAGGGAGTGATTGATGGGTGATTGATGGGTAATTAGTGGGTGTTTAGAGGAGAGAATAGATGGAAACACTGCGCTTGGGTGGTGATCTGATGTCGGATCTGCGGGCGATCTATTGGTGTGGGTGGGTGATCAGATTGCCCGCAAGGGGCAGGTTAGGGGCTGATTGTTGGGTGGCAGTGACAGGGGGTGATTGATGGGTGATAGGTGATTGGCAGGTGATTGACAGGTGATCAGTGGGTTATTACAGGGAAGGACAGATGTAATTAATGCACTGGCGAATTGATAAGGGGGGGGGGGGGGGGGTCTGAGGGCAATCTGAGCGTGTGGGCGGGTGATTGGGTGCCCGCAAGGGGCAGATTAGGGTCTGATCTGATAGGTAACAGTGACAGGTGGTGATAGGGGGTGATTGATGGGTAATTAGTGGGTGTTTAGAGAAGATAACAGATGTAAACGATACATTTGGGAGGTAATCTGACGGCGGGTTTGCGGGCGATCTAATGGTGTGGGTGGGTGATCAGATTGCCCGCAAGGGGCAGGTTAGGGGCTGATTGATGGGTGGCAGTGACAGGGGGTGACAGGGGGTGATTGATGGGTGATAGGTGATTGGCAGGTGATTGACAGGTGATCAGTGGGTTATTACAGGGAAGAACAGATGTAATTAATGCACTGGTGAATTGATAAGGGGGGGTCAGAGGGCAATCTGAGCGTGTGGGCGGGTGATTGGGTGCCCGCAAGGGGCAGATTAGGGTCTGATCTGATAGGTAACAGTGACAGGTGGTGATAGGGGGTGATTGATGGGTAATTAGTGGGTGTTTAGAGAAGATAACAGATGTAAACGATACATTTGGGAGGTAATCTGACGGCGGGTTTGCGGGCGATCTAATGGTGTGGGTGGGTGATCAGATTGCCCGCAAGGGGCAGGTTAGGGGCTGATTGATGGGTGGCAGTGACAGGGGGTGATTGATGGGTGATAGGTGATTGGCAGGTGATTGACAGGTGATCAGTGGGTTATTACAGGGAAGAACAGATGTAATTAATGCACTGGTGAATTGATAAGGGGGGGTCAGAGGGCAATCTGAGCGTGTGGGCGGGTGATTGGGTGCCCGCAAGGGGCAGATTAGGGTCTGATCTGATAGGTAAAAGTGACAAGTGGTGATAGGGGGTGATTGATGGGTGATTGATGGGTAATTAGTGGGTGTTTAGAGGAGAGAATAGATGTAAACAATGGATTTGGGAGGTGATCTGATGTCGGATCTGTGGGCGATCTATTGGTGTGGGGGGGTGATCAGATTGCCCGCAAGGGGCAGGTTAGGGGCTGATTGATGGGTGGCAGTGACAGGGGGTGATTGACGGGTGATTGATGGGTGATTGACGGGTGATTGACAGGTGATTGACAGGTGATTGACAGGTGATCAGGGGGATAGATGCATACAGTAAACAGGGGGGGGTGGTCTGGGGGGGGGGGTCTGGGGAGAATCTGAGGGGTGGGGGGTGATCAGGAGGGGGCAGGGAGCAGGGGGGGGGGGGATAAAAAAAAAATAGCGTTGACAGATAGTGACAGGGAGTGATTGATGGGTGATTAGGGGGGTGATTGGGTGCAAACAGGGGTCTGGGGGGTGGGCAGGGGGGGGGGGGTCTGATGGGTGCTGTGGGCGATCTGGGGCAGGGGGGGGAGAAATCAGTGTGCTTGGGTGCAGACTAGGGTGGCTGCAGCCTGCCCTGGTGGTCCCTCGGACACTGGGACCACCAGGGCAGGAGGCAGCATGTATAATACACTTTGTAAACATTACAAAGTGTATTATACACTTTGTATGCGGCGATCGCGGGGTTAACATCCCGCCGGCGCTTCCGTATAGCCGGCGGGATGTTGCGGCGAGCGAGCGGTGACAGGCGCCGGCGGAGGATCGCGTCACGGATGACGCGATCGCTCCGCCCATGCCCTTAAATGGACCGCCGCCTCTGTGGGTGAGGCCGTCCTGCAGGGCTCCACTTCCCCGCCGCCCCTGTGTAGTGGGCGGTCGGGAAGTGGTTAAAGGTGCATACAAAAACCATGCTACATATACATCTACTTACACTTCACCTGATATGAAGTGAAAATTTCGGATGTCACTCCAACAACACATACATTGTTTAATTACTATGGTATAGTCCGGTCAGTTTGATGCATGACCCGGATATCTGCGGATATCTGAATCCGAAATACTGTAACTAAGGTGATGACGTCCTGGATCAGAGGGCTCCCAGCAGAAGCCCTAGCAACCAATCACAGAAAGGAACACTGGCCAGCCCCACTGTATAATAAGGAGGGCTGCCATGATGAGACAGATCGTTCTGGCTTGCTGAATGCTTCCTGAGAGACATGCTGCAGTGCTGGTGGCCTAGGGAGGGCTGCCTGTATACATGGGCGTAGGGCCTGCGGTCACAGGGGTCGCCGTGGCGACCGGGCCCGCCTCCTAAAGAGGCAAGGGAGGGGCCCGGGGGCCTGGACCCCCCAGGTGTTGAAATCTGGCTCCCGGAGGCAGAGCAGGATCTGCAGCGGAGCAGCCAGTTTCTCCCGGAGGCAGAGCAGGGCTACGGCAAGATGGCTGCCGAAGCCCTGCACTAGAGACTATTTGTGTCTCCAGTACAGGGCTTCGGGCGCCATCTTGCCGTAGCCCTGCACCCTGCCTGTCAGCGAGGGAGAAACTGGCTGCTCCGCTGCATGATCGTCGCTGGAGGAGCTGCAGGAGGGAGGCTGGTTGCACGTCGGGGAGCTCACGTCAGAGGCTGGCCAGGTGAGTGAATTTTTTTTATTTGTACAGGTTTATTTTCTGGTGACTGCCCCCCCACATAGCATTTAATTTTCTGGTGACTGCCCCCACATAACGATTATTTTCTGGTGACTGCCCCCACATAGCAATTATTTTCTGGTGACTGCTCCCACATAACGAATATTTTCTGGTGACTGCTCCCACATAACGATTATTTTCTGGTGACTGCCCCCACATAGAATTTATTTTCTGGTGACTGCTCCCACATAACGATTATTTTCTGGTGACTGCCCCCACATAGCATTTATTTTCTGGTGACTGCTCCCACATAACGATTATTTTCTGGTGACTGCCCCCACATAGCATTTATTTTCTTGTGACTGCCCCCACATAGCATTTATTTTCTGGTGACTGCTCCCACATAACGATTATTTTCTGGTGACTGCCCCCACATAACGATTATTTTCTGGTGACTGCCCCCACATAGCATTTATTTTCTGGTGACTGCTCCCACATAACGATTATTTTCTGGTGACTGCCCCACATAATGATTATTTTCTGGTGACTGCCACCACATAACGATTATTTTCTGGTGACTGCCCCCACATAACGATTATTTTCTGGTGACTGCTCCCCACATAACGATTATTTTCTGGTGACTGCCCCCACATAACGATTATTTTCTGGTGAGTGTCCCCACATAACGATTATTTTCTGGTGACTGCCCCCACATAACGATTATTTTCTGGTGACTGCCCCCACATAACGATTATTTTCTGGTGACTGCCCCCACATAACGATTATTTTCTGGTGACTGCCCCCACATAACGATTATTTTCTGGTGACTGCCCCCACATAACGATTATTTTCTGGTGACTTCCCCCACATAGCGATTATTTTCTGGTGACTGCCCCCACATAGTGATTATTTTCTGGTGACTGCCCCCACATAACGATTTTCTGGTGACTGCCCCCACATAACGATTATTTTCTGGTGACTGCTCTCCACATAATGATTATTTTCTGGTGACTGATCCCACATAACGATTATTTTCTGGTGACTGCCCCTACATAACGATTATTTTCTGGTGACTGCCCCCACATAACGATTATTTTCTGGTGACTGCCCCCACATAACGATTATTTTCTGGTGAATGCCCCCACATTGCGTTTATTTTCTGGTGAATTCCCCCACATTGCGTTTATTTTCTGGTGAATTCCCCCACATTGCGTTTATTTTCTGGTGAATTCCCCCACATTGCGTTTATTTTCTGGTGAATGCCCCCACATTGCGTTTATTTTCTGGTGAATTCCCCCACATTGCGTTTATTTTCTGGTGAATTCCCCCACATTGCGTTTATTTTCTGGTGAATTCCCCCACATTGCGTTTATTTTCTGGTGAATGCTCCCACATTGCGTTTATTTTCTGGTGAATGCTGCGCACATAACGATTATTTTCTGGTGAATGCTGCGCACATAACAATTTTCTGGTAAATGCTGCGCACATAATAATTATTTTCGGGTGAATGCTGCGCACATAACGATTATTTTCCTTCAGACTGGAATCTTGCTACTAATTGCCCTATTTCCTCTGGGTGCTGCGTATGTTTGCAAATTGAACGTGGCACCCATGCTGCTGGAAAGCGGAATTGATATAGCCATGCCATGCACAGCTATGGGGATTTGGATATGTGTGTGCTTCGGGTGTTGCGAGGGGGGGGGGGGGGCTGTTGTTGCCGGGAGGGGGGGGGGGGCACATCCAGATTCCGCATCGGGGCCCAGAGGTTTCTAGCTACGCCACTGTCTGTATACAGTTATAAACCTAAAGCTGTTCATTGATTAACCCCCTCACTACTCTATAGTAATTGTTATTTAGCTTGATTGATTATCTCATAGTGTGACAGTTAGAGTGTGTGCTGCACAGCTGCAGTGCTGTTGCTGGGGCAAGGGCTTTACACAGTGATAAGCTCAGTGATTAACGCCTTCACTATCACTACACTATTGTTAATTCATTAATGTGTTAGTGTGCACTAGTGTCTTCTCCTCTGCTGTCTGACTGTCACTTGGCACGTGTCTCTTCGCACGTGGCACGTGTCACTTGGCACGTGGCACGTGACACGTGCCACTTGGAAAGTGCCACTTGACACGTGCCAAGTGACAAGTGCCACGTGACACTTGGCAAGTGACACGTGCCAAGTGCCAAGTGCCACGTCCGGCGGCAGGCTCCTGGCATACGTTACACCTGCTGCTGCTGCATTGCCCTGCTCCTGCTGCCTGTGCAGCTCCCACCGCCAGGCCAGGGTGCCACAGGCCACTGATACCACCTATATTTAATCCAAAACACAATTGCTGCATAATTTTTTGGAGGTGTCTTGGCTGAAAACTGTCATGTCCCAGTTGTGCGGTTGGACTTTGGACACAATGGCCTCGATTCACAAAGCGGTGATAACCCAGTTATCACGCCTAAAAGACTTTAGGCGTGATGACCTTTTCACCACTGAGTTATCACCGATTTTTCCTGCTCTTCGCGCGAAGTTACCGCGCGTAAGCGCGTTCGCGCGTACGCGCGTAAGAGCGCGCGCAAAGTCCCATAGGGCTTAATGGGAGCTTCGCGCGAAGCGGCGGGTGTTGCGCGCGCACTTACGCGCGTACGCGCGTACGCGCGGCAACTTCGCGCGAGTTTCTTCTTATCATGCCTAAAGTGACTTTAGGCGTGATAAGGGCCTTTTCACCATGGTGCTAACACTTTGCACCGCTTTGTGAATCGAGCCCAATGTGGGCTGCACGACCGCTGACTGGAACCTAGGCCTGATGTTAATTGACAGCCATTTTTTTTTAAGTCCCCACATCATCAATTAGTGTTCCCCTTTGCAAAATAATGATGATACATGCCTCATTTACCCTAAAAACACCTTTTAAAGCTATTTAAAGGGCACTTACGGTTTTTCTATCCAGATATCCGCGTTCACGCGGATATCTAAAAGGCTGGATTCGGATATCTGAACCGGATCTGGATATCTAGTTATCCAGATCTGGATCAATTCGGATTTTAAAAAGCACTATCCAAGCAACACTGATCTACATTACTAATCAGTAGACACTTCCCCGAGGATGTCGTCTGCCTCCCTAGAAACACTGACTCGGCCCTGAGTTACAATATTACCCAGCAAATTTTTCAGATCTGACAAATATAGCAGCTTCTGCTCTCTATACAGTTGTGTGGATATTGAACTTTGAATCAAATGTTCAATAGCACGCTGCAGAACACTATGTATAGCATCAAGCCTTTGCATAAGGTCATGATGGTGCTGTTTTTGTGCTTCATGGAACTGTTCACTTTGAGTTTGATCAAACAAATATTGTTCTTTCCTTATGCCTCCATGGCAGCACATTGGGTAGTGGCTCCGCCCCCACTACCTCATAGGACCAGTAAATATTTAAATGAGTTTGAGAGGAGGCGCCCGCTGTCTTTGTTCTTTGTCCTCACCTCATAGGATACAACTCTGGGCTCAGCTCAGAAAATTTTTTCTCTTTTTGGGCACCTACCGGACTGTGTCATACAGTCACCACACAAAGACCCCTTGTGTGAAGGTCCCCTTTTATGGCCTATAAATTAGGTTCTTGTGGGGCACCCCGTTCTGCTGGTCTTGGGGGTAAAGGTATTTTTCCTAATGTCCACTAACAGTGGACCTGCAATCTGGATGGAAGATCTGTTACCTTATGTGGATGGACTCTAAATGAGTCTCTGTGTGCCGGCAGCAGTATCCATTTTCCTTCTCCGTCTCCTTCTCTCTATTTCCCCTGTCGGCTGTTCCTCTCAGTTCTCTCCGCTGCCTCCTCGTGCCGGGCTGGCGTGCGCTCCACTCGGAGAGGAGGTGGAGCGCATGTCGTCATCAGGGGCGGCCGAATGCGCACTTCCGGTCGCACGCTGTGCGGATAGGCAGAAGGGAGCAAAGCTCCCATTCGCCGAGCAGCATGGTGACGACGGGGGGGGGGGGGGGGGGGCGGAGTCTAGGGAACAGCTGATCATACCTCAGCCGCCCCTCTCCAGTAGGCAATACGATTGGTCAGAAGCCTCTCAGCTGGGGAGGGGGCGGTGCAGGCAGCCCCTGAGCGCGGGGAAAAGCTATTTAAACCTGACATGGCAGCAGAGCCTGCGGCAAACATGTCAGACTATTCTGGCTCCGATGTTCCTGCCTCTTCTGCTGATTCTCAGCACTCTCCTTCTGTGGATTTGGAATCTGATCTGCCTCCTATGGAGTGGTGAGTAGGCAGATCCTGGTATTTTGCTGTTTGGTTCTGTTTCTTCATATTATCTATGCTAATCTCTAGTTCGTTACTTTCAGCCCTATTCTGCGTACTGATTCTGCGGATGCTGCTGCTGCGCCAATCACAGACCAGCAAAATGTTGATAGGTAGGTGCCATTAATGGTAAGTATTTTGTGCTAAATTGGGGGGGTTTTGCAATTAGAAACAAATAGTCATAATATGACTATTATTTCTACAGCCCGCAAGAACGTCACCGATCTCAGCCGGAAGGAAAGAAGGCGACAAGAAAGTCCTCGCCACCACGCTACTCAAGATCTGACAGACGGCAAACAAGAAGCAGATCACGTTCCCATCGAAGACATCGTGATGAGCATTACGATCGCTACTATTCATCGCATAGACGCGAAAGGTCACCCAGGAGGGACTATGTACCTGAAGGCCATACACGCAGAGTCAAGGACTGCTGGGCATGCGGTGATATAGTGTTACCAGGAAAACGAGTATGCGCATCCTGCTTTAATCAAATGGCTGGAGAGCCGCAACAGTCCTCTCTGGACGTCTCTGAACTAATTAAAAAAGTGGTGCAGGAGTCGATGCAATCTTATATTGCTAATCTGCCCTCAACGCAAGCTGATAGTCAGCAGCCACAGGCCTCAACTTCTTCTGAAGCTATAATGGAAGATTCGCTACAGTGTGGTTTCGATTTCGCCTTAGTCCCACCCTTCATAAAATCCGTAAGGGAAGCCATTGAATGGGAATCTGATGAGGAGGCAGAACAATCTACCTCGAAACGTAAAGAAAAGAAAAGATATTACGCTCATCTGAATAAAACGAAAGAAACTTTCCCCTTTATGGCGGAAATAGAAGACGTAATAAAGGAAGAATGGCAAAAGATGGAGAAGAAACCACCATTAAACAACAGATTGGCTAAGCTATACCCATTGCCTTCACAAGATTCAAAAGCCTTGGATAATGCGCCAGTAACAGACGCCTCAGTAATTAGATTGGCAAAACATGTTACCCTTCCATTAGACGACTGCATTTCTTTTAGAGACGCACTTTTACGTAAAGCGGATCTGGATCTTAAAAAATCCTATTTAGCGGCTGGAGGGGCATGTAAGCCGGCTGTAGCACTCGCAGCAGTAGGCAAAGCCGTAAGAGCATGGACAGACAATATAGAAACAGCGGTCAAGACAGGAGTGGATCAGAATACTATCATATCTGCACTAGAAGATTTGAAACTTTCAGCGGATTTCATTGGGGAGGCGGCGTTTGATGTGGTCAGATGTGCTTCACGTTCCATGCTGTACTCAGTAACAGCAAAGAGATCATTATGGCTGAAGTCCTGGTCAGCAGACCCAAATTCACGTCTAGCCTGGTGCAAAATACCGTTCGACGGTAAATCGCTTTTTGGAGAGAAAATGGATTCAGCAATTTCGAAAGTAACCGGCGGAAAGTCAGGCTTATTACCTCAAAATAAGCGACCAGCGAAGCAGAACTTCTCTACTTCACAGCAACAAAATAGGTACAGGAGCGCCAGATCATATCGTCCGGGCAAAAACTTCAAGAGGAACTGGAAAAGTACCCAAAGCACATTACATGCGATTAACAAACAAAAAGCAGCCGCTCCTGGGTCTTCACAGAAAAAGTCTTTTTGACAATCCATCTGTCCAAGAGGTGCCGGTGGGAGCTCGACTTCAATCATTCAGCGCGGTATGGGCGTCAGAGATAGATTCGCACTGGGTGAACAGAACCATAGCAATCGGCCACTCTTGGACATTCAAAAGGACACCTCCGAACTCCTTTATCGCAACCCGAATACCAACAAACAACAGCAAGAGACGCATCTTATACTCCTATCTGGAGGAATTAATAGAGAAACAGGCCATATCTCAGGTACCTTCAGAGCAGATAGGAGAGGGGTTTTACTCCCCCCTGTTTCTTGTTCAAAAGAAAACGGGAAAGTGGCGTCCTGTGTTGGACCTAAAGAAACTAAATCGATTCATCGAAATAACTACTTTCAAAATGGAATCCCTCCAATCCATCATACAAGCTGTTTCGAAGGAAGACTGGATGCTGTCAGTGGACCTTCAAGACGCCTACCTTCACATTCCAATAAAGTTGGAGTTACGGAAGTATCTAAGGTTTGTAGTAGGCGACCAGCACTTCCAGTTCCGGTGCCTTCCCTTCGGCATTTCCACCGCGCCAAGAACCTTCACCAAAATCCTCGTGTCACTAATAGCCATGCTAAGAACTGCAGGACTACGCGTCTATCACTATCTGGACGACGTTCTTCTTCTGTCAGACAATCGAGAAACCATTCTACAACACAGACAGATCCTACTGCAAACTTTGACGAAATTCGGTTGGCTGATCAGCCGAGAGAAGAGCCAGCTAGTCCCAACACAAGACTTAGTCTTTCTAGGTGCAAGGTTTCAAACCAAAATAAACTCTATGGGCTGGTGCACACCAAAAACCGCAAGCAGATCCGCAAAACGCTAGCAGATTTTTAAACGCTTTTTTTTATTTTTATGAGGCGTTTTGCTAGCGTTTTGCGGATTGCTGCTGCGGTTTTCAGTATAGTAGATTTCATATATTGTTACAGTAAAGCTGTTACTGAACAGCTTCTGTAACAAAACCGCCTGCAAAACCGCTCTGAACAGGCGTTTTTCAGAGCGGTTTGCGTTTTTCCTATACTTAACATTGAGGCAGAAACGCATCCGAAATCCAAACAATGCCTCACCCAGGCATTTTTCGTTTCTGCAAAACGCCTGCCGCTCTGGTGTGCACCACCCCATTGAGATACATTGACCAAGCAGATCCGCAGCCGCAAGCGGATCTGAAAACGCCCAAAAAGCCGCTCGGTGTGCACCAGCCCTATATCGATTCCAGAGGAGAAAATTCCGACAATTCGAGAAAAAGTTCAAGCCATGATAAAAACCTCACAATGCTCAGCAAGGAATTGCCTCAGGCTACTGGGCACGCTCTCGGCGACCATTCCTATGCTGCCATGGGCCCACTGGCACATACGTGCATTCCAAGAGGGGTTCCTTCAACAATGGGACAGAGAAAATCTAGAGCAACGCATCATAGTGTCCAACAAGATGAAAGGGGGCCTCTTCTGGTGGACATCGGATGTGAACCTACATGGCCAGGTACAAATCTCTCCGGACCCCTCGGTGATAATCACCACCGATGCCAGCAAGAGGGGTTGGGGCGCGACTTGCGGAGAACTAACAACCCAGGGGACATGGAACAGAGAATTGAGGACACGGTCCTCGAATCACCTGGAACTCTTGGCAGTACTGCTGGCCCTACAGAGCTTCATCAACCACATTGCTCACAGAAACTGTCTGATACGTATAGACAACACAACAGCGGTGTCATACATACAGAGACAGGGCGGAACACGCAGTACAACTCTAATGGACATTGCGAACCAAATTTTTCAAGTGGCAGAGGAGAATCTGACATCACTGAAAGCAGTCTATATCCCAGGGATACAAAATTTGAAAGCAGATTATTTGAGCAGAACATCGTTGGACAACAACGAATGGTCCCTGGACCACAGGACTTTTTCGTGGATATGTTCCCTATGGGAGACTCCAGAAGTGGACTTGATGGCATCCAGCAGGAATGCAAAGTGCAAGAGGTTCTTTGCGAGATTCCCCTTTTCGAAAGCGGAGGCGGTGGATGCGATGACTGTACAGTGGAACTTCCAGGTGGGATATGTCTTCCCTGTGCCCATGATCTACAAACTCCTCAAGAAACTTCAACAGGAGGATGTAATTCTGTTAGCAGTCATTCCGGAATGGCCTCGCCGACCGTGGAACCCGCTCTTGCGGCAGATGTCAACCCTCAAACCAATACGCATCCCATGGAAGAAGAATCTGCTATCTCAAGGCCCGATTCTGCACCCCGATCCGGCCAGACTGAAATTAATGGTGTGGAGGTTGAAAGGCGGAAATTAGAAAATTTAGGGTGTACCCCTCAAGTAATTAATACACTACTTCAAGCAAGGAGACCTTCTACTAATAAGTCCTACCATAACATCTGGAACAAATTTACATCATTTGCTACAGACTCCTCCTTTGATCCATTACACCCGGAGCCACAGCAGATCCTAGGCTTTCTCCAAACTGCGGTTGAAAAAGGGCTCAGTTATAACGCCATCAAGGTGCAGATATCGGCATTGTCAGCCTTAACAGACTATCGTTGGGCCTTGCATCCGTTGGTCAAACAATTCATGCTGGCAGTGATAAAGATTAAACCTCCAAGGAAGTCGGTGTATCCCCAATGGGACTTACCTCTGGTATTGAACTACCTCACATTGAACCCGTTTGAGCCATTAGACTCCTGTTCATTGTGGAATTTGACTTTAAAGACTTGCTTCTTGGTAGCCATTACTTCAGCTCGCAGAGTCTCTGAACTGGGTGCTTTAAGTTGCAGAGAACCATATCTGGTCTTCTACCATGACCGGGTGCAACTGAGACCAGTGGAACATTTCCTGCCTAAGGTGGCAAAGTCTTATCATCTGAATCAAGAATTATCTCTTCCAGTGTTTAAGGAAGACGGAAACTCGGCTATTCACACTCTGGATGTTGCCAGAGTACTTACAGCATACCTAACCGCAACGGAATCATTCCGGAAATCAGATCATCTATTCGTTGTACCAGCAGGATATAGGAAAGGTCAAGCTGCTTCATCCAGAACAATAGCCTCCTGGCTAGTGAAGGCGATTCAAGCTTCCTACAGGGCTATCAACATGCTGCCTCCTCAGGTTGTCAGGGCGCACTCAACCAGAAGTGTCTCTTCTTCGTGGGCAGCCTATTCGGACGTATCGGTGTCAAAAATTTGCCAGGCGGCAAACTGGTCCACTATTAATACCTTTATATCTCATTATAAAGTTGATGTCTCTTCCACTACAACTGTAGAATTCGGGAGAGCCGTGATCTCCTCTTCGATGGCTACATTATGAGCTATGACATTATGAATAAATTTTCTGTGTGTTTCAAGCATTATTTATGTCTCCCGCCCTTTTATTTTTAATAGTTAGATCCCAATGTGCTGCCATGGAGGCATAAGGAAAGCGGAAAATTGTATACTTACCTGACGGTAATTTTCCTTTCCTGATGCATCCATGGCAGCACATGGATCCCACCCATCTATTCGGTGAGTTAATAGTTACAAAAACAGCGGGCGCCTCCTCTCAAACTCATTTAAATATTTACTGGTCCTATGAGGTAGTGGGGGCGGAGCCACTACCCAATGTGCTGCCATGGATGCATCAGGAAAGGAAAATTACCGTCAGGTAAGTATACAATTTTCCGCTTTTTCTGCTGCCCTAGTTCTACAAATCATTTTAGGATTTTTCCTGAATTTACCACTAGGTGGAGGTGTGTACTCATCTAGGGCTTGATTCACAAAGCGGTGCTAACCTACTTAGCACGTCTAAAGTCTTTAGAC
This sequence comes from Hyperolius riggenbachi, assembly GCF_040937935.1. NCBI lineage: Eukaryota > Metazoa > Chordata > Amphibia > Anura > Hyperoliidae > Hyperolius > Hyperolius riggenbachi. Next base: position 256,154,593 of record NC_090656.1, read on the forward strand.
GCGCTAACCAGGGTGCTAAGTAGGTTAGCACCGGATTTCTCAATCAGATCGCGCGCTAACTTTGCGCGCACAAAGTTTTACGCGCGCAAAGTTTTACGCGCGCTAAGTCCCATAGGCTTTAATGGGCACTTCGCGCGGTGCGCCCTGTGCTCTGTGCAGTACGCGCGTAAAGTTTTACGCGCATAAAGTTTTGCGCGCGTAAAGTTTTATGCGCGAAAAGCTTGTTTAGACGTGCTATGGGGGTTTTCACAGGCGTGCTAACAGTTAGCACCGCTTTGTGAATCAAGCCCCTAGTGTCTTCTGTGTGTGTTCTTCATTAGTAGCCTGTGTAAGATGAGTAGAGGTTTGTTTTGTGGTTTGAGTCATGCATGTATATGTGCCACTCTGCTCAGCATCATTACCATGTACAAGCATTGTGTTAACTTCTTCATTCTTTTCATCGAGTTCACAGATGAGGTCTGATAATGGATGTACATCACTGTCTGAAGGATCAGAAAAGAGTATGTTGTTGTCTTGCGGAGGAAATGTTGACTCGTTGTCAAGATTCTCTACAATACACACACAATATACCATTCAATTGCCGTGTGACTAATAACATATACTTTATAACACAGTGCATAAACATGCAACACAGGTAGATTTGTTTTTCATAACAAATATTGGAGTAACCTTAAAAATGCACATTAACAATTGTGGCAATTATTAATAGATACCTAGGGCTTGATTCACAAAGCGGTGCAAACACTTTGCATGCCTGTGAAAAGCCCTTTATCACGCCTAAACTTAGTTTAGGCGTGATCTGAAGGAATTCGCGCGAACACCGTGCTTCGCGCGAAGTGCCCATTAAGCCCTATGGGACTTTGCGCGCGCGCGCGTGCGCGCGGAAACTTCGCGCGAGTTAGAGCACAAAGCGGTGATAACTTTGCTGGTGCAAAGGTTATCACGCCTAAAGTCTTTTAGGCGTGATAACTGAGTTATCACCGCTTTGTGAATCGAGCCCTTAGACTTCACACATTTCATCTAAATGATGTAGACTTTAATGTACATTGCCATGACATCAATGGCAGCCTGTACTGTGGGCAGAGAGAGGACATTGACCCCTTAAAGAGACTCTGAAGCGAGAATAAATCTCGCTTCAGAGCTCATAGTTAGCAGGGGCACGTGTGCCCCTGCTAAACCGCCGCAATAGCGCCACTAAACGGGGGTCCCTTCACCCCCAAACCCCCCACTGCGACACTTGGTCGCAGACTTGGTCGCTCCTGGAGGCAGGGCTAACGGCTGTAGCCCTGCCTCCAGTCGCGTCTATCAGCGGCGCATCGCCGCCTCTCCCCCGCCCCTCTCAGTGAAGGAAGACTGAGAGGGGCGGGGGAGAGGCGGAGATACGCGCTGACAGACGCGCGTGGGGCAGGGCTGCGGCGGTTAGCCCTGCCCCAACCAGGAAGCGCTCTCCGGCTGTTTAGAGGGGAATTTGGGGGTGAAGGGACCCCCGTTAAGCCGCGGGATAGCGGCGGTTTAGCAGGGGCACACGTGCCCCTACTATCCATGAGGTCTGAAGCGAGATTTATTCTCGCTTCAGACTCTCTTTAACTAGTTACTCTTTACCCTCATACTGGGGTGGCAGAAGGTAAAGAATGGGAGAGAGCATAGGAAGCTGTGTAGACAGCGGGGAAGGGGGGCCATTTCCCCACACCCTTCCCTCTCCTTGGGGCTCCCCCTGTCACTCACTTTCACCATCAGATAGCGCCTGGCAGCAGCAGAAGAACACTTCCTGCTTCCCAGGGCAGGAGAACAAGACATCTGAGCCACAGTGCCAGTACTGTGGTCTACTCTAGAGCAGTGGAGCGGCGCTCAGATCTGTTACTCTCTCGACCAGCTAAGCAGGAAGTGTTGTTACGCTGCTTCCAGCCGGTATCTGACTGGGCAAGCAAGAGACTGGGAGGGCCAAGATGAGGGAAGGGGGGGGGGGGGGGGGGTTGGGGAAAAAACGGCTCCCCTTCACCAATGGCCACACAGCTTCCTCTTCTCTGGTCCATTGTCTACCTCCTGCCACCCCACCTGAGGACATCGATACCCCTGGCTATAGTGGGGGGGAGTCCTGACCACATCTACTGGGGACACCTATAGACCTTGCAACATATACCCCTGGCTACATATGCTGGGCACATTTACACCAGGCTACATACGGTGGGTACACCTAAACACCTTGGTAAAAATATTGGGGACAGATACACTATTCTGTCATTATCTGCATTAACTGTGGACCTGTTGTTTAGTTTTGGGGAGGAAATGTCACTTCATTACCTGGTATAACTACATTACAGTTATCCCCGTTCACATTCCGTCATGACAAGGGCCATTTGTTTGCCAACAATGTCCCCATTCATGATGGCTCCTTCACTTTTGTGACTTCCCCCTGATATGTGCCTGCCTACAACCTAGACCTAATGATATCTGTAATGTTATACAATGGTAGTGTTTAATATAGACAGATTGCAATTAAGTACCTAGCACTTTTTCTTAACGAACAAAATTACTGTGGGGAGTTTAAGCTTCAATTGATGTAAATGTATTGATATATGTTTGTGCGTACTTTTTATGCTTTGTAGGTCCTCAGCTATGCCTATGAAAGATGCTTATGATGTTTATACATTGCCCTTTTGCACAATACATTTCAGACCAATATATACATATTTCAGTCTCAATATTTTCGATATTTATTTTTTGTTTTGGCAAAAGAATCCAAGCCTCCTTTAATGCCTGGAATTGAGTCTGGATCTATTAGTGCACGTAGCTTCTCTTCATATGGTTTATAATAGACTTCACAGCGACCACCACCAGTTTTTTTCCTGTGAACAAAGTAACACCATTTAACATGACACTCTTGAAACACCATTGTTTGGATATACACTGTGAGCATATCACCAGACACTAAACAACGTCATGATTTGTTACATGCTATTCATACACAACAATACCTACCATTCCTAGTCTACTCTGTTTCATTGCTGTATAGTTTGGTTGTTATGAGTAATGTTTTAAACGATCCATTCACAGTCATTCTTGCGTTGATAAATAACCATACTAGCTGATGAAGCAAAACAGATGCACAAGGGGCATGCTTGCCCTTTAAAGTGATCCAGAGACGAAGCACCCTCATGTATGTTAGCATATAGATCAGTGGGAACATTACAGAAAATAACTACCATGTTTTCATTTAGATTGTGGACTGCACAGCTGGTTTGTGTGGTAAAACGTCAAAAAACCCCAACTCTACATTATGTCTGGCGTTGCTATAATAACTCAGGTATAATGATTCCTGAGCAGAGCCAGCAGGGGGTAGCCTTTAACTTCTAAAGACATGAGAGAACACAGACTGAGCTATAAAGATTCCTGACCAAAGCCACACTGAATGCTCAGTCCTGATTTTTCTCTGCCTTTATTATAAGAAAGGTGTGCAGTGCAGAATGAAACAGAGAGCAAGGTAGGTGTTTTAAGAAAAGTGCACACTGATATATATGGTCCAACACATGAGTCTGAATCGTCTCTTGTTCCCTTTTACACACATCATCTTGTATACAAACACCTATAATGATTGGTCACCAGTACCAGAATGCATAGTCAGTAATGGTTTGTCTGAGGCCTGGGGATCAAAACATTATTACATTGAACAATTGAACACAAATCAGGGTTGATGCTGGATTTAAGCTTCACAATGACATATATAATATCAATCATTGAGACCTTTGTCTATAGTTCACTTAATTAAAGTGTTCATGACTATGTGTACCTTTGTTTATGTTCATCAGACATCTTTTTACGAACATCACGTTTGAGGTCTTGAAAACGCTTCTTCTCATTACCCACATCTCGTTTGCACACCCCCACACTATTCACAGCTTCTAATATTGCCAACCATTGGTCACGTCTCCACGAATTGTCTGTGCTTGCCTTCTTCACCCCTATAAGTCGGTCATATAAAAGGACCAATTCCTCCACCAATTTCATGTTTTCAACACTTGTGAATCTTGCTTTACGGCAGTCTTTTTTGTTGTCTTTCTTGCTGTTCACATCTTCAGCAGAACTTAAAGAGACTCTGTAACATTAAAAAGATCCCCTGGGGGGTACTCACCTCGGGTGGGGGAAGCCTCCGGATCCTAATGAGGCTTCCCACGCCGTCCTCTGTCCCACGGGGGTCTCTCCGCAGCCCTCCGAACAGCCGGCGACTGTGCCGACTGTTAGTTTAATATTTACCTTTGCTGGCTCCAGCGGGGGGCGCTGTGGAGGCTTTCCGTTCCGAACTACACGGAAATACCCGATCTCAGTCGGGTCCGCTCTACTGCGCAGGCGCCGGAAACTTGCGCCTGCGCAGTAGAGCAGACCCGACGGCGATCGGGTATTTCCGTGTAGTTCGGAGCCGACAGCCGTCAGAGCGCCTGCGCTGGAGCCAGGAAGGTAAATAATGACGTCACCGCTGCCCGGACTCCACGGAGGGCTGCAGCGAGACCCCTGACGGATGGAGGACGGCGTGGGAAGCCTCATTAGGATCCGGAGGCTTCCCCCACCCGAGGTGAGTACCCCCCAGGGGATCTTTTTATGTTACAGATCCTCTTTAAGTCACTCGACGTTTGGATTGTCACTCTGGTAACTTGTTGATGTACTGGTCTCTTTTTCGGAGGAATGTGGGATAATGTAGCAAGGCTAAGGTTTTTAGTTTTGCCTTCAGGCCTGCACAGTTTTTTACCACCATATTTTTTTGGTCAAATTCCTGACCACCAAACCATTCATTTTCGTCATTATTGTGCTTTTCACCCTGTGTGTAAATAATTAGACAATGCTAACTTGAAAATGGATACATAATTTGTGAAGAAAGAGCAACATAATATTCAAAACACAAACATTGAATACATGTTTACATAAAAAATATAAAAACTAACAAAAAAACACATACTAAGCACCTTCATAATTGGTAATATATATTTAGAAACCCGACTTCACGCCTTCATCACATCACAGCTGGCCTACTGCAATGCCCTTTATGCATGCGTCACCAAAAATGCCTAGCGTTGGCTACAATTATTGCAGAATGCTGCTGCCAGATTGGTACCAAACTACCCGCACCACTGTCACATTACAACAATCCTTTGCTCAATGCACCGGCTACCAGGAGAATGGGAAATACTGTTGCAGATTGGACTGGTGACATTCAAATCCCTGCACAGCTTTGCCCCTGGATACATGAAGGAGTTTCAGAAGCTGCACCACACCTCTCTGAACAGCAGATTATTACTTTTGCTACACTTGGTAACTCCCAGAGTGTAGCGCACAAAATCTGGAGACAGAGCCTTCTGTCATGCTGCCCCTACTCTTTCGAACTCCCTGCAACACCCACTAAAGACAGCACCATCCCTGGAGCTATTCACATCCAGACTGAACATACACCGGTGTAGGTGGACATTTACACACTTAACTACCTAGCTGCAGAGATGGTGTGAGGCATGCTTATGCGCTTTCAGTCCTACAGGAGAAACGGCTTTTCTTCAAAAAATGTGTGTATATATATATATAGAGAGAGAGAGAGAGAGAGAGAGAGAGAGAGAGAGAAGGAGAGAGAGAGAAGGAGAGAGAGAGAGAGAGAGATGTAAATGTCAACAAACCACCAGCCGGATGTTAGTTGTGTTTTTGACTAATCATCGTGGTTTATAGCATTCATAATACAATACTCTACTGAACATTCCGTCTTGCTTTGTGAAAGATTTAAAGAGACACTGAAGCGAGACTAAATCTCGCTTCAGGTCTTATATATAGCAGGGGCACGTGTGCCCCTGCTAAAACGCTGCTATCCCGCGGCTTAACGGGGGTCCCTTCACCCCCAACCCACCCCCCGCAAAAGTTGGTCGGAAAATGGTCGCTCGTATTCTTCTTCCTGGAGGCAGGGCTAACGGCTGCAGCCCTGCCTCCAGTCGCGTCTATCAGACGCGCATCGCCGCCTCTCCCCCGCCCCTCTCAGTGAAGGAAGACTGAGAGGGACGGGGGAGAGGCGGAGATACGCGTCTGACAGACGCGCATGGGGCAGGGCTGCGGCGGTTAGCCCTGCCCCAACCAGGAAGCGCTCCCCCGCTGCACGGAGGGGGTTTGGGGGGACAGGGACCCCCGTTAAGCTGCGCTATAGCGGCGTTTTAGCAGGGGCACGCATGCCCCTGCTAGCTATGAGGTCTGAAGCGAGATCTATTCTCGCTTCAGACTCTCTTTAATATAAGCAACATCTGTGTCATGTGTTGGATTAGAAATAGTAAGGCTGCCCCCTCGTGGCACTGGTCAGTAATCATTCTTGACACAGCATTATAGTAACGTCTCAGTCAACGCTCAGTGTCAAATATAATCATGGAGGAATTGAAGCAAGCGGAAAAGTCCATGTAAAACATACACAGCAGGGTAGGGATGGTCGGAAATGCCAATTTCCGATTCCGCGGTAAATCCGCATTCCGCCATTGCCAAATACCGATTCCGCTTTCCGCTACCAATTTCCGCATTCCAATGCGGAATTTCCGCCGGAAATCGCGGAAATTCCGCCCGACTTTAACATCGATTTTCTCAAAAACTATAAGGTCTTTTGAAAACTTTTTTTTGCATCTTGTTCAGGAGATTCTGCTTAATAAACCCTGAAAATTTGGTGTTTCTAGGACTTACCGGGGCTTTGTTATTAACCGCTAAAGTCGGCGAATTTTTACTGTAATGTAAATGCAGAAAATAGGCAGATACGGATTTTCTGCATTTTACATTACAGAAAATCCGCCGACTTTAGAGGTTAATAGCACAGCCCCCATAAGTCCTAGAAACACCAAATTTTCAGGGTTTATTAAGCAGAATCTCCTGAACAAGATGCAAAAAAAAGTTTTCAAAAAGACCTTATAGTTTTTTAGAAAATCGATGTTAAAGTCGGGCAGAATTTCCGTGATTTCCGTTGGAAATTT
>NC_090657.1:0-22500 GCF_040937935.1 Hyperolius riggenbachi
AGACATGATCATTCAGCAGGACTCAGTCAGGCAACTAGTATTTTAAAAGGAAATGTCCATACCCTTCTCAGTGTAGGTTCCCTTTAAGTTATGCAGGTTCTGGGGAAACTTACAAATAATCAGCCTAAACTGCACCTTACTAGCCACAAGACATGTATAATAATTGTCAGTAATTCAAAGGACAACCAACAAAAAATGGTTTGTTAATACATACTATAATGTACATGTTTGAAAGAGTAAAATTAGCTATGAAATTTTCCCTAGATCACAGTCACTTACAGTAGGTAGTAAAAAATGACAGATCTGTTAGATTTAGTCCATTTCCTCATGGGGGCTTCTCAGAGTTTTCTTTATTCCTAAAAGCTATTACTGAACTGCAGTTGCTTAGACCAGCTGCCAGAAGGCTGGCAGACAAGTTTGAATAGGTCCTTTCTAGAGAGTGCTTTGCAAAGAATGAAGGTTATACTATTCCCCCATGAGGAGATGGAATAGTTTACAACTTGTCAGATCTTCAGCTTTTCAGCACCTACTGTGAGTGACAGCAACAAAGTTCATTTATAGTGCAAATTGATATGTTTCGTCTGTATAGTAAAGGATGATCTGGCAACAAGGCATCTCCTTCATTCACTTCCTGCCTGCCCCACCCACCATTTGCCTTCTCTCCACTACTTACCATCTGTCGTCACTTACCAAATACCTCCTCTACTCCATTTGACCATCTGTAATTCACCAATCTCCTTGCTTTCACATGCTAAATACCTTCTCTTTTCTCCTCCACCTACCTACTTATCACTTGCCAGATACCTTCACTCCTCCACCTACCTTCCCAGCTTCACTTACCATCTGCCTTCACTTGCCAAATACCTTCTCATCACTTGCCAGATACCTTCACTCCTCCACCTACCTTCCCAGCTTCACTTACCATCTGCCTTCACTTGCCAAATACCTTCACTCCTCCACCTACCTTCCCAGCTTCACTTACCATCTGCCTTCACTTGCCAAATACCTTCACTCCTCCACCTACCTTCCCAGCTTCACTTACCATCTGCCTTCACTTGCCAAATACCTTCTCATCACTTGCCAGATACCTTCACTCCTCCACCTACCTTCCCAGCTTCACTTACCATCTGCCTTCACTTGCCAAATACCTTCTCATCACTTGCCAAATACCTTCACTCCTCCACCTACCTTCCCAGCTTCACTTACCATCTGCCTTCACTTGCCAAATACCTTCTCATCACTTGCCAGATACCTTCACTCCTCCACCTACCTTCCCAGCTTCACTTACCATCTGCCTTCACTTGCCAAATACCTTCTCATCACTTGCCAGATACCTTCACTCCTCCACCTACCTTTCCAGCTTCACTTGCCAAATACCTTCTCATCACTTGCCAGATACCTTCACTCCTCCACCTACCTTCCCAGCTTCACTTACCATCTGCCTTCACTTGCCAAATACCTTCACTCCTCCACCTACCTTCCCAGCTTCACTTACCATCTGCCTTCACTTGCCAAATACCTTCACTCCTCCACCTACCTTCCCAGCTTCACTTACCATCTGCCTTCACTTGCCAAATACCTTCTCATCACTTGCCAGATACCTTCACTCCTCCACCTACCTTCCCAGCTTCACTTACCATCTGCCTTCACTTGCCAAATACCTTCTCATCACTTGCCAAATACCTTCACTCCTCCACCTACCTTCCCAGCTTCACTTACCATCTGCCTTCACTTGCCAAATACCTTCTCATCACTTGCCAGATACCTTCACTCCTCCACCTACCTTCCCAGCTTCACTTACCATATACCTCCAGTGACAGGCAGCCAGCACAGCACCTCTCCTCCAACTAAGTCTCCCCCACTGAGTCACTGACTGGACCCCCAGACCAGTCCCACAGACAGACACCCAGCCCCCACTGCCTCTCTCACACACAGACACATACTCACAGTGAGTGTGCTTGGGTGGCTGTCAGGTTGTCTCCCTCCCTCGCTCCAAGCCTCCAACTAAGTCTCCCCCTGTCCCCCAACCAGTCCCACAGACTCCTAGCCCCCAGGGGTGCCCCTCTCTCCCTCAGACTCACAGTTAGTGTGCTGGGTCCACTCGGCTGCTGGCTGGGCTGTGGCTGGCTCCAATCAGTCTGCTGTGTAGACTGCTTGTGCTTGGTCGGCTGTTTGTCCCCCTCCCAGTCCCTGCCCTGCCTGGCTCCAACTAAGACACTCACTGTCCCCGCCCCAACCAGTCCCATACCAGCCCCAGGGGTGCCTCTCTCCCTCACAGACAGTCAGACACAGAGACTCACGGTTAGCCTGGGTCGACTCAGCTCAGCTGTTAGTGTTTTTCTTGGCCTGGTCGCTCCTGAGTCCTCCTGCCTCCTGGCTGGACTGGACCTGGCAGATGGCGGCTGCTGGGCTGTGGGGGTGGGGCGGGCCGGGCTCCAATCAGTCTGCTCTGCTCTCTGTCTCTGCTGCAGCTGTACTAGGAGACTCACTCTGCCAAGGCTCGCCTCTCAGACTCTAGTCAGGCTGCTGAGCTGATCTGCTTCTCTGTGCTCGCACGCACTGCTCGGTTGGTCCTCCTGCTGCTGCTGATCTGCTCCTCCTGAGTGTGAGTGACTGAGTCCTGACTCCTGCCCTGCTGCGTGGTGGCTCGGCGGCTGTGCTGTGTGTGTGTGTGTGCCCCTGAGTGAGAGTGCTGTGCTGACTGTCTGGCTGTGCTCTGCGACCTCATCCGACCTGGCTGGCTGGCTGGCTACCGCCCGTGTGTGACGCACTCCTCTCTTCTCCTCATGATGACTCTCGCTGCTGTGGGCTGGGCCGGCTCCCTCCCGCTCCCGCCTCCCGCTCCCGGCTGCATCTCTTATTGGGCAGCGAGTGGCGCCGGCGCCAAAAAGAGGTGAGCTGATTGGAGGGGACACACGCGGGGAGGAGAGGGCGGCTGAGAGGAGACTGAGGGAGGGGGGAAAAAAAAGCGCGCGCATGCGCAGAAGAGATTGGAGTAATTGATGCAGATTTAGACGGACGACTGCCCAGGAAATACGGGCAGTACGGACAGCTCTATTTTGAGAGCTTTTGTACGGACAGTCCGTCTTTAGACGGACGCTTGGCAACCCTGCCGCTGTGACGTCCTGTGGCTGCCTGATGTATGAGGCTGAGGGCTGGGACTGTGCTGGCGGTGACTGGCAGGTGGAGGATTCCAGCTGGGGATGCGGCGTCGGGGACTCCGACTGCGGCCACCGCCATGAGCCTGGCCAGCACTCTAAATGCAGCCACCACGCCCATGTGCAGGGAGACTCGGGGTTAATGGCCGAGTGGCATGCACTCTCCCACTCCTCCGCAATTCCTTGCTCCTGTCTCTCTCCATCTCTACCCACAACCCCCCCCCCCCCCCCATCTCTAACCTTTTATACTCACATTAAACAAAACAATTGCAAACAGCAGGTAAATTCACTACACCTTGGCGCGTAATGATTTGTGTGCGCAAACTATTGACACTGCAAGTTAATTGTCAAATTCTATCTACTTAATGCGTGAAGCGCCATAGTTACGCCGGGGGCGCGCAAACATATTTTGCGCGCAAAATACTAAGATTGCGCAGATCTGCTTATCGCGTGATTTTGCGCACGCAAACACCTAGCGCGGGATAACTGAGTTATCACTTTTTAATGAATCAAGCCCTTCTGGTCTTATGTGTTATGGTCAGACGAAACAAAAATTCAAATGTTTGGTCACAATGAGGCCTCCTTCATTTGGTGTAACAAAAGAGAATCCTTCAACCCTAAGAACACCATCCCCACTGTCAAACATGGTGGTGGGAACCTAATGCTTTGGGGGTGTTTTTTCAGCCAATGGACCAGGGAACCTAATCATGTAAATGGCACCATGAAAAAAACTAAAAACAAACAATACATGAGAATTCTCAACGACATCAGACAGTCTGCATAGAAACTTGGCCTTGGGCACCAGTGGACATTTCAGCATGGCAATGACCCAAAACACACAGCAAAAGTGGTGAAGAGATGGTTAGCAGACAACAACATTAACGTTTTGAAGTGTCCCAGCCACAGTCTTGACTTGAATCTAATTGAGAATCTGTGGAAGGAGCTAAAGATCAGGGTGATGGCAAGAAGACCCTCCAACTTGAATGATTTGGAGCTTATTGCTAAAGATGAATGGGCAAAAATACCTGTGGAGACATGCAAAAAGCTGGTCTGTAATTATAGGAAGCGTTTGATCGCTATAATGGCCAATGGAGGTTTTTCTACTGATTATTGAGAAGGGTATGAATAATTGTGGACTGGACACTTTTTGCTCAAATGTAAATAAAAATGGAGATTCAAACTACCCCCCCCCCCACACACACACACACACACACACACACAATAATGCCTCTTGTACATTGTCTTATCCTTTGGGAGATACATATTACTCAAAAAAAAATTACTTGCTGGTTGTATAAAAGTAACTTTAAGACAACATGTGGTACTTATCCGTTAGCCGGGCGCATCCTCTAGGTGGCGACAAAACTCCAGAGTTACATCTTTCCCTACTATCCATGTCGGCCTGGAGGGGGAATAGTAATTAGCGCCACCTGCCGGATGCGCCCGGCTAACGGATAAGTACCCAAAATGTGTCAGGAATATGAAGAATTATGGGCAGCACTGTAAATAGCATCATCCTGATTCAAATCTTCTTGCTTTTACTGATGGCTGACATGGTACGATACTTTACAGTCTATATCAGTGTCACCGGCCTTCAGAGAGCAAACCCAGGCCAGGTTTTGTGTGACTTACCTTAGAAATGATGAGGAGGAATTTGAAGGCCAGGTGGACGAAATCAGGCAAGGAGTATTTATCCTGTATAATTTCCAGCAGTAACTCCAACATCTACCTTGCAAGACAAAGCAGGACTGCTATCACTGCATTGAGCCAGGAGAGAGATGGGAGCTCTGGAGCCTCCTAGTGGTAAAACCTGAGTAATGCACCTATCAGCACACTGCTATGCAGGGCTTCGGACAAGCAAAACGCCCAACTCAGATTTCTTTATCCACAGCATGTCCAACCTCCTCCAATTAAATATACATACAGGAAATAAATGGTAAATATACATTTCCTACCATGCAAGGTGTGTCATCTCTGCCAGTGTGAATACTCCAGATAATATACAACCCTCACAAATGAAAGGCTGTAGATGGGTCAGTGGTTAATGAGATGCAAATAAAACTGAGATTATGCAGAATTATGCAAATATATGCCATTTAAATGAATTTACCAGAATGTTGCATAATTCTACATCTATGAATTATTTGTATCTTATTGGCTATTGAGTAACTTTATAACAAAGGACAGAGTTTGTATGTTCTCCCCGTGTCTATATGGGTTTCCCCCGGGCGCTCCAGTTTCCTCCCACATCCCAAAAACATACAGACTATGATACATACACTATAAAATATAGACATGGGGCTATGGTAGGCATTCAATTGTGAGCCCCTCTGAGGGACAGTTACATAGGAATTGTAGTGAAAACAACAATACAATTGCTTATTGTGAGTTTCTCAAACCTGTCCTTATGACTCTCCAAAAGTGCATGGTTTGCAGGCAACCTCACTTATGCAAAGGTGGGGTAATTAGTGTCTCAGCTACATGGAATCCACCTAGCTGTGACACTAACTACCCCACCTGTGCATAAGTGAGGTAGCCTGCAAACCATGCACCGCTGGGAGTCACGAGGACAGGTGTGAGAAACATTGGTTTACAATAGTATTTACAGATTATTTAGTCAGCGTTTGCCCATTGTAAAATCTTTCCTCTCCCTGATTAACATTCTGAAATGTATCACTGGTGGTGACGTGTTTAGTTCTGCCAGGTGATCTGTGTGGAATGTTCATTACTGAGAGTTCTATGCACAGAGTGAAATACTGCTTGCTTGACAGTTGGAAAAAGCCATTCTTTCCCACAATGCAATGAGGTTCTCAGAGAGCAAACTGTCAAGACCATGGACATGACATTACACTGTGGGAGGGGTTTCACTACAATATCAGCCATACAGACTCCCCTGATGATCGATTAGAGAAAAGGTAAAGATTTCTAATGGGAATGGGGGTATCGGCTACTGACTGGAATGGAGTTTATTCCTTGGTTAACATTCTTCTTTAACCACTTCCCAACCGCCTAACGCACAGGGGCGGCCGGGAAGTGGAGCCCGCAAGGACCCACAGAGGTGGCGGTCCTTGTCACTATCTGTAAACGCTATTTTTTTTACCCCCCCCCACCCCCTGCCCCCTCCTGATCACCCCCCCACCCCTCAGATTCTCCCCAGACCCCTCCCCCCCCATGTACTGTATGCATCTATCCCCCTGATCACCTGTAAATCACCCATCAATCACCCCCTGTCACTGCCACCCATCAGCCCCTAACCTGCCCCTTGCGGGCAATCTGATCACCCACACCAATAGATCGCCCGCAGATCCGATGTCAGATCACCTCCCAAGTGCAGTGTTTACATCTGTTATCTACCCTAAACACCCACTAATTACCCATCAATCACCCCCTATCACCACCTGTCACTGTTACCCATCAGATCAGACCCTAATCTGCCCCTTGCGGGCACCAAATCACCCGCCTACATGCTCAGATTGCCCTCAGACCCCCCCCCCCCCCCTATCAATTCGCCAGTGCATTAGTTACATATGTTCTTCCCTGTAATAACCCACTGATCACCTGTCAATCACCCATCAATCACCCCCTGTCACTGCCACTCATCAATCAGCCCCTAACCTGCCCCTTGCGGGCAATCTGATCACCCACCCACACCAATAGTTCGCCCGCAGATCCGACGTCAGATCACCTCCCAAGTGCAGTGTTTATATCTGTTCTCTACCCTAAACACCCACTAATTACCCATCAATCACCCCCTGTCACTGCTACCTATCAGATTAGACCCCTATCTGCCCCTAGGGCACTCACCCGCCCACACCCTCAGAATGCCCTCAGGCCCCAGCCCCGATCACCTCCCCAATGCATTGATTGCATCTATTTTCCCCTCTAACCACCCCCTGAGACACCCATCAATCACCTCCTGTCACCCCCCTAGCACTCCTATCCATCAGGTCAGGCCCAATACAACCGGTCATCTAAAAGGCCACCCTGCATATGACCGGTTCCACAAAAATCGCCCCCTCAGACCACCTGTCATCAAAATTTGCAGATGCTTATACCCCTGAACAGTAATTTTGAGACATTTGGTTTCCAGACTACTCACGGTTTTGGGCCCGTAAAATGCCAGGGCGGTATAGGAACCCCACAAACTGACCCCATTTTAGAAAAAAAAGACACCCCAATGTATTCTGTTAGGTGTATGACGAGTTCATAGAAGATTTTATTTTTTGTCAAAAGTTAGCGGAAATAGATTTTTTTTTTTTTTCACAGTGTCATTTTTCACCAACTTGTGACAAAAAATAAAATCTATGAACTCGCCATACACCTAACGGAATACCTTGGGGTGTCTTTCTAAAATGGGGTCACTTGTGGGGTTCCTATACTGCCCTGGCATTTTAGGGGCCCTAAACCATGAGGAGTAGTCTAGAAAACAAATGCCTCAAAATGACCTGTGATTAGGACGTTGGGCCCCTTAGCGCACCTAGGCTGCAAAAAAGTGTCACACATGTGGTATCGCCGTACTCAGGAGAAGTAGTATAATGTGTTTTGGGGTGTATTTTTACACATACCCATGCCAGGTGGGAGAAATCTCTCTGTAAATGGACAATTGTGTGTAAAAAAAAAAAAAAAAAAAAAAAAAAATCCAAAAGATTGTCATTTACAGAGATATTTCTCCCACCCAGCATGGGTATGTGTAAAAATACACCCCAAAACACATTATACTACTTCTCCTGAGTACAGCGGTACCACATATGTGGCACTTTTTTTACACCCTAAGCACGCTAAGGGGCCCAAAGTCCAATGAGTATCTTTAGGATTTCACAGGTCATTTTGCGACATTTGGTTTCAAGACTACTCCTCACAGTTTAGGGCCCCTAAAATGCCAGGGTAGTATAGGAACCCCACAAATGACCCCATTCTAGAAAGAAGACACCCAAACGTATTCCGTTAGGAGTATGGTGAGTTCATAGAAGATTTTATTTTTTGTCACAAGTTAGCGGAAAATGACACTGTGAAAAACAACAATTAAAATCAATTTCTGCTAACTTGTGACAAAAAAATAAAAACTTCTATGAACTCACCATACTCCTAACGGAATACCTTGGAGTGTCTTCTTTCTAAAATGGGGTCATTAGTGGGGTTCCTATACTGCCCTGGCATTTTAGGGGCCCTAAACCGTGAGGAGTAGTCTTGAAACAAAAATGACCTGTGAAATCCTAAAGGTACTCATTGGGCTTTGGGCCCCTTAGCGTAGTTAGGCTGCAAAAAAGTGCCAATCATGTGGTATCGCCGTACTCGGGAGAAGTAGTATAATGTGTTTTGGGGTGTATTTTTACACATACCCATGCTGAGTGGGAGAAAGATCTCTGTAAATGGACAATTGTGTGTAAAAAAAAATAAAAAAAATTGTCATTTACAGAGATATTTTTCCCACCCAGCATCGGTATGTGTAAAAATACACCCCAAGACACATTATACTACTTCTCCTGAGTACGGCAATACCACGTGTGGCACTTTTTTGCAGCCTAACTGCGCTAAGGGGCCCAAAGTCCAATGAGCACCTTTAGGCTTTACAGGGGTGCTTACAAATGAACACCCCCCAAAATGCGAGGACAGTAAACACACCCCACAAATGACCCCATTTTGGAAAGTAGACACTTCAAGGTATTCAGAGAGGGGCATGGTGAGTCCATGGCAGATTTCATTTTTTTTTGTCGCAAGTTAGAAGAAAAACTTTTTTTTTTTTTTGCCACAAAGTGTCATTTTCCGCTTACTTGTGACAAAAATTAATATCTTCTATGAACTCACTATGCCTCTCAGTGAATACTTTGGGATGTCTTCTTTCCAAAATGGGGTCATTTGGGGGGTATTTATACTATCCTGGAATTCTAGACCCTCATGAAACATGTCAGGTGGTCAGAAAAGTCATAGATGCTTGAAAATGGGAAAATTCACTTTTTGCACCATAGTTTGTAAACACTATAACTTTTACCCAAACCAATAAATATACACTGAATGGGTTTTTTTTTTATCAAAAACAGGTTTGCCCACATTTTTCGCGCTGCATGTATACAGAAATTTTACTTTATTTGAAAAATGTCAGCTCAGAAAGTTTAAAAAAAAAATCATTTTTTTGCCAAAATTCATGTCTTTTTTGATGAATATAATAAAAAGTAAAAATCGCAGGAGCAATCAAATTGCACCAAAATAAAGCTTTATTAGTGACAAGAAAAGGAGCCAAAATTCATTTAGGTGGTTGGTTGTATGAGCGAGCAATAAACCGTGAAAGCTGCAGTGGTCTGAAAGGAAAAAAAGGGGCCAGTCCTTAAGGGGGGTAAAGCCCACGGTCTTCAAGCGGTTAAGTGACAAGACAATATACTGTGCACAGCTCTGCTCAAGGTGTCGGAGCTATACAAATACTAAATAGTAATAATACAAACTTTATAACTGAATGGGTTTACTTTTGATTACATACAAATTATAATAGGCATCAGAGTCAGAAATTGGTTCGAAATTTAAACACCATTACCCTGATCTGAAGCCATGACTCTGATCTGAACCCATGACCCTGATCTGAACCCATGACCCTGTAGCCATGACCCTGATCTGAACCCATGACCGACGCCATGATCCTGATCTGAACCCATGACTCGGTAGCCATGATCCTGATCTGAACCCATGACTCGGTAGCCATGATCCTGATCTGAACCCATGACTCGGTAGCCATGATCCTGATCTGAACCCATGACTCGTTAGCCATGATCCTGATCTGAACCCATGACTCGTTAGCCATGATCCTGATCTGAACCCATGACTTGGTAGCCATGATCCTGATCTGAACCCATGACTCGGTAGCCATGATCCTGATCTGAACCCATGACTCGGTAGCCATGATCCTGATCTGAACCCATGACTCGGTAGCCATGATCCTGATCTGAACCCATGACTCGGTAGCCATGATCCTGATCTGAACCCATGACTCGTAGCCATGATCCTGATCTGAACCCATGACTCGGTAGCCATGATCCTGATCTGAACCCATGACTCGGTAGCCATGATCCTGATCTGAACCCATGACTCAGTAGCCATGATCCTGATCAGAACCTATGACTCTGGAGCCACACCCCTGATTTGAACCCACGACTTGACGGCATGACTGATCTGAGCCACTGACTGGAGTCCTGACCCTGTTCTGACACCATGAACCTGATCTGAAGCAATGACTCTGTAGCAATGACCCGGATCTGAACCTATCACTTTGAAGCCATGATCGTGATATAGCAGCCCAGACAGGTTCACAAAGTGATCTGTTTACAAAGTGAAGTGTCAACTGGCTCCACACTGTTATTAACATTAGCAACATTGCTCTGCGGCCTGGAGGTGCCTTGCTGGCCCCGACTCTATTGTCTATGGTTATGAAAATAGCTTACCTAGATGTGGATCCAGAGGGTGAGGCTGCTCCTGATAATTGTCCATAATAACTACAATGAAAGAAGAGAGGATGGTAAGACTCAGACAAGGGATATACAGGCTTCTCGTCTCCTACCCCTGCCTAATACCCAAGTGCAGAGTTCAATCTTTTACCCCAGCAATCCCCCTTTACCTCAACCCCCAAACAGATTCTGGATCAGCAGGACTCACTATGTCCCGCAGTCACACACACATGGATCTAGTGATTTGCAGTCTGGTTCATTCACCTTGAAACCTCTGTGCGCAAACCTCTCTGCTCACCGGCTCCATACAGGACATCTGCAGGTTGACAATCAGGTCTCATGTCTGTTTGCTCTCCGTAAAAGATCCCAAGATGTTACCGCTCAATACAATCTCCGGGCTGCCATCTTCCTCTTGCTCAGCACGGTCTGCCACCATGGTGATGATTCTGCACTGGAGACGCTCACGGCTCCCACCTAAACACACAGAACAGAGGCTTTCCTGAGCCACCATTATGTTGCTAGTTACAGCTGTATGAGCACAGCACCATCGCAGGAATATATTCTCCTCCACATCACACATTGCAGAAGTCTAACCTGGCCAGGCAGATCTGGCTCCTGATTGGCTGCTATGGATGTCAGAATAATGCCAGCAGCTGCACCGTACAGAGAGGGTTATTCAGCTCCAAACACATCTAAACGCCAACAGGTAGTATGGGGCCTCTTTCACACTGCATGCCTTTCCATCTGATTATTAAGCCACATGCAACCACAAGGACACCATCACTGATCCCAGATCCCGAGCACAGCTGATTCCATTCTCTGAATGTGGCATTTCTGCCATAACGCCATACAACACCATTCAATACAACTTTTACTGCTGGTACAATTGCAAAGTACAAGTGCACAGAAAAACAATTGCCTCCTTCCTACACTCTTTTTACTGTGAGAGGGCCCTTATTGTCTGGTTCAAAAAAAGTGGGGAGAGGCCGAGAGACAATATAGTGTAGTAGGTCCTGAGGTCCTTTGTCTTAGCCATGACTATCCACAAACCAACTGCAGAGAGCCGCTGACAATCACCTGTTGAGTAGATTACAACAGCTGTTCCAAATTAATCAGGGTAATTAGGATGCTTTAGAACAGCTTGGACTATTTGGAATGGTATAGAACTTTGGATTTCCCCTCAGACTGTGACAGTTTGAAGGGTATGAATAATTTTGGCCTGGTCACTGTTTAAATGTATGTTTTTTTCTCCCACAATAATCCCTGTTGTACATCAGCTTATATTTTGGGAGACACCAAATTTCATTTCCCATCAACAAAATTACTTATTGGTTGAAAAGTAGTAATGTAAAGTCAAAATTTGCCAGGAGTGAATAATTATGGGCAGCACTGTATATGACTAAGCGTTGTTAGCAGTTGCCTGTGATTAGGAGTGGCTGAACATCACAAAACATTGTGATGCCCCATTGACTAATGATAGGCACATTTCTAAAACCTTCACGGTTTCCCTGCAGCCGCAATTACTTAAAAAAAGAAAAGAAAAGAAAAGTGTACAAAGTGTACAAAAACCCAGATAGAGTCACTGGCGGGGGGGATCAAAAGCAAACATTTAAGCCAGTTGAGAACTACAGGCTTACACCCCCCTCGCAACCAGGCAATTTTTCACACTTCTGCACTCTGCAGCTTTAACACCTCACTTCAGGGCCATACAACTTCGCAAACAAACAAATCTTACCTCCATTTCTTTGCAAAAATAGGCCTTTCTTTTATTGGTCTGTGATAGCTGCTGCGATTGTTTTGTTTTTGTTTTTTTAGTTTTTTTTTTTCTGTAGTTATTTCTCGCTGCCCCCCCTAAATTGGCCCTAGGCTGCGATCCATAGTTTGTTCTTACCTCTCATAGGCATTAGCATAGGGGGAGCTGTGATCCTTCTATTGAGCGGGACTCACATCACAGTAAAAGAGTTAAATTGTGCTGCAAAATCAAGTCAGGCAGAGTCAGCTGAGTAAGGCTGTAATTACGGTTTACTAATATGACCATGCCGTACTAACTATCACAACAATGTGACGGACTCTGGCCCACTGGAGCACGGCTGGAGGAGATTTGTACATTTGAGTGATTGCGAGGTGAGAACCACTGGTGACGAGCAGTGGAGGCTGATATCCCATGGCAAGAGGGAGGAGCAGCAGATTAACATTACTGCAGCTGCAATAGAGACTGGGAAGCAAAGGTTTCATTTGAACAGACACAGCACAAATTAGCCTTTTTATGCACTACCTGTCTACTCAACAGCACTCCAAGAGTTCAAAAAATGCACTGCAGCTCTCACAATATTTTAAAATTCTCAAAAAGAAGCTGAAAATGCGCAGGCCTGGGGTGCCGACGCTGCGGGCCGCGGGTCGGGGCCAGCGAGGCACCTCCAGGCCGCAGGCCTGGGGTGCCGACGCTGCGGGCCGCGGGTCGGGGCCAGCGAGGCACCTCCAGGCCGCAGGCCTGGGGTGCCGACGCTGCGGGCCGCGGGTCGGGGCCAGCGAGGCACCTCCAGGCCGCAGGCCTGGGGTGCCGACGCTGCGGGCCGCGGGTCGGGGCCAGCGAGGCACCTCCAGGCCGCAGGCCTGGGGTGCCGACGCTGCGGGCCGCGGGTCGGGGCCAGCGAGGCACCTCCAGGCCGCAGGCCTGGGGTGCCGACGCTGCGGGCCGCGGGTCGGGGCCAGCGAGGCACCTCCAGGCCGCAGGCCTGGGGTGCCGACGCTGCGGGCCGCGGGTCGGGGCCAGCGAGGCACCTCCAGGCCGCAGGCCTGGGGTGCCGACGCTGCGGGCCGCGGGTCGGGGCCAGCGAGGCACCTCCAGGCCGCAGGCCTGGGGTGCCGACGCTGCGGGCCGCGGGTCGGGGCCAGCGAGGCACCTCCAGGCCGCAGGCCTGGGGTGCCGACGCTGCGGGCCGCGGGTCGGGGCCAGCGAGGCACCTCCAGGCCGCAGGCCTGGGGTGCCGACGCTGCGGGCCGCGGGTCGGGGCCAGCGAGGCACCTCCAGGCCGCAGGCCTGGGGTGCCGACGCTGCGGGCCGCGGGTCGGGGCCAGCGAGGCACCTCCAGGCCGCAGGCCTGGGGTGCCGACGCTGCGGGCCGCGGGTCGGGGCCAGCGAGGCACCTCCAGGCCGCAGGCCTGGGGTGCCGACGCTGCGGGCCGCGGGTCGGGGCCAGCGAGGCACCTCCAGGCCGCAGGCCTGGGGTGCCGACGCTGCGGGCCGCGGGTCGGGGCCAGCGAGGCACCTCCAGGCCGCAGGCCTGGGGTGCCGACGCTGCGGGCCGCGGGTCGGGGCCAGCGAGGCACCTCCAGGCCGCAGGCCTGGGGTGCCGACGCTGCGGGCCGCGGGTCGGGGCCAGCGAGGCACCTCCAGGCCGCAGGCCTGGGGTGCCGACGCTGCGGGCCGCGGGTCGGGGCCAGCGAGGCACCTCCAGGCCGCAGGCCTGGGGTGCCGACGCTGCGGGCCGCGGGTCGGGGCCAGCGAGGCACCTCCAGGCCGCAGGCCTGGGGTGCCGACGCTGCGGGCCGCGGGTCGGGGCCAGCGAGGCACCTCCAGGCCGCAGGCCTGGGGTGCCGACGCTGCGGGCCGCGGGTCGGGGCCAGCGAGGCACCTCCAGGCCGCAGGCCTGGGGTGCCGACGCTGCGGGCCGCGGGTCGGGGCCAGCGAGGCACCTCCAGGCCGTTACTGCTTCCTGTCTTGACTCAAGACCCCCAAAGGTTCTGTTCTGTTCTGTTCTGTTCTGTTCTGTTCTGTTCTGTTCTGTTCTGTTCTGTTCTGTTCTGTTCTGTTCTGTTCTGTTCTGTTCTGTTCTGTTCTGTTCTGTTCTGTTCTGTTCTGTTCTGTTCTGTTCTGTTCTGTTCTGTTCTGTTCTGTTCTGTTCTGTTCTGTTCTGTTCTGTTCTGTTCTGTTCTGTTCTGTTCTGTTCTGTTCTGTTCTGTTCTGTTCTGTTCTGTTCTGTTCTGTTCTGTTCTGTTCTGTTCTGTTCTGTTCTGTTCTGTTCTGTTCTGTTCTGTTCTGTTCTGTTCTGTTCTGTTCTGTTCTGTTCTGTTCTGTTCTGTTCTGTTCTGTTCTGTTCTGTTCTGTTCTGTTCTGTTCTGTTCTGTTCTGTTCTGTTCTGTTCTGTTCTGTTCTGTTCTGTTCTGTTCTGTTCTGTTCTGTTCTGTTCTGTTCTGTTCTGTTCTGTTCTGTTCTGTTCTGTTCTGTTCTGTTCTGTTCTGTTCTGTTCTGTTCTGTTCTGTTCTGTTCTGTTCTGTTCTGTTCTGTTCTGTTCTGTTCTGTTCTGTTCTGTTCTGTTCTGTTCTGTTCTGTTCTGTTCTGTTCTGTTCTGTTCTCCCCCCCAAAGAAAATAACTTCACTGCATTCCATTGCTATCATTAAAAGGACCTGCTGAGTATAGTTCAGTAATAGTCTTGTTAACTCAGGTGAGAATATTGATGAGCACAAGGCTGGAAATCATTAGGCTGTCATTAGGCTTGACATGTTAAAAGGAGGGTGATGCTTGAAATCATTGACCTTCCCTTGTTAATCATGGTGACCAGCAAAGGAACACATGCAGCCATCATTACATAGCATAAACATGGCTTAACAGGCAAGGATATTGTGGCTACTAAGATCAACAATTTATAGGATCATCAAGAACTTCAAGAAAAGAGGTTCAGTTCTTGGTAAGAAGGCTTCAGGGCGTCCAAGAAAAGTCCAGCAAGTGCCAGGATTGTCTCCTAAACAGGTTTCAGCTGCAAGATCGGAATGCAACCAGTGCAGAGGTTCCTCAGGAATGGCTGTAGGCAGGTGTGAGCACATCTGCATGAACAGTGAGGTGAAGAATTTTGGAAGATAGCTTGGTGTCCAGAAGTGCAGCAAAGAAGCCACTTCTCTCCCCAAAAAAACCTCAGGGACAGATTGATCTTCTGTAGAAAGTATGGCGACTGGACTGCTGATGACTGACGCAACGTCATATTCTCCAATGAAGCCCCTTTCCAATTGTTTAGGGCATCTGGAAAAAGACTTGTCAGTAGAAGAAAAAAGGTGAGAGTTACCATCAGTCCTGTGTCATGCCAACAGTAAAGCATCCTGAGACCATTCATGTGTGGGGTTGCTTCTCATCCAAGGGAGTAGGCTCACTCACAATTTTTCCAAAAAACACAGCCACAAATAACGAATGATACCAAAACACCCTCAACAGCAACTTCTTCCAACAACAGTTGGATGAACAACAATGCATTTTCCAGCACAATGTCGCACCGTGCCATAAGACAAGTGATAACTAAGTGGCTCAGAGACCAAAACATTGAAATTTTGGGTCCATGGCCTGGAAACTCCCCAGATCGTAATCCCATTGAGAACTTGTGGTCATTCCTCAAGAGGTGGGTAGACAAACAAAAGCCAACTAATTCTGAGAAACTCAAAGAAGTGAATATGAAATAATGGGTTGCTATCAGTCAGGATTTGGCCCAGAAGTTGATTGAGAACATGCCTAGTCAAATTGCAGAGGTCCAGAAAAAGAAGGGCAAATACTGCAAATACTGACTCTTTACATACATCTCATGTAATTGTCAATAAAAGCCTTTTAAAACTTATGAAGCACTTATAATTGTATTTCAGTACATCACATAAACAACCAAAACAAAGATCTAAAAGCAGTTTAGCAGCAATCATTGTGAAAATCCATGTATTTGACAGTCTCAAAACTTTTGGCCAGGACTGTGTACACAAGGAATATAGAAAGGGTGTGTAAATACATACAAGTGTGTGTGTGCATAGTACATACACACTAACATGTATTAAGTATACATACGCCCAAATATGTACAAACATGTGTACAGTCCTGGTCAAAAGTTGAGTCAAAAATATTGCAAATTAGAAGAGTTGGTGCTTACGTTTTTATAATAGCAATTTGCATATACTCCACAATGTTATTTAGAGTGTTCAGATGAATTGCGTAGTCCTTTTTTGCCATGAAAATTAACTGAATCCCAAAAAACCTTTCCACTGCATTTCATTGCGGTCATTAAAAAAAGGCCTGCTGACAGATATTTCAGTAATCGTCTGGTTAACTCCAGTGAGAATGTTGACTAGCACAAGGCTGGAGATCATTAGGTCAGGCTGATTGGGTTAGAATGGCAGACTTGACATGTAAAAAGGAGGGTGATGCTTGAAATCATTGATCTTCCATTGTTAACCATAGTGACCACCAAAGAAACGCATGCAGACATCATTACGTAGCATAAAAATGGCTTCACAGGCAAGGATATTGTGGCTATTAGGCTTGCACCTAAATCAGCAATTTATAGGATCATCTAGAACTTCAAGGAACGAGGTTCAATTCTTGTTAAGAAGGCTTCAGGGCATCCAAGAAAGTCCAGCAAGCACCAGGAACATCTTCAAAAGAGGATAGGAGTGCAACCAGTGCAGAGGTTACTCAGGAATGGCAGCAGGCTGGTGTGAGCGCATCTGCACGCACAGTGAGGCAAAGACTTTAGAAGATGGCCTGGTAAGAAGTGCAGCAAAGGAGCCACTTCTCTCCCCAAAAAAAACATCAATGACAGATTGATCTTCAGCCGAAAGTATGGCGACTGGACTGCTGATGACTGGTGCAAAGTCATATTCTCCAACGAAGCCCCTTTCCAATTGTTTGGGGCATCTGGAAAAAGGCTTGTCAGGAGAAGAAAAAGGTGAGTGCTACCATCAGTCCTGTGACATGCCAACAGTAAAGTATCCTGAGACCATTCATGTGTGGGGTTGCTTCTCATCCAAACGAGTGGGCTCACTCACAATTTTGCCCCAAAACACAGCCATGAATAAAGAATGGTACCATAACACTCCCCCAACAGCAACTTCTTCCAACAATTCAACAACAGTTTGGTGATGAACAAGGCATTTTCCAGCACAATGGAGCACCGAGTCATAAGGCAAGTGATAACTAAGTGGCTTGGAGACCAAAACATTGAAATTTTGGGTCTATGGCCTGGAAACTCCCTAGATCGTGATCCCATTGAGAATGTGTGGTCATTCCTCAAGAGGCGGGTGGAAAAACAAAAAACAACTAATTCCGAGAAACTCAAAGAAGTGATTATGAAAGAATGGGTTGCTATCAGTGAAGATTTGACCCAAAAATTGATCGAGAGCATGCATAGTCAAATTGCAGAGGTCCTGAAACAGAAGGGCCAACACTGCAAACACTGACTCTCTGCATAAATCTCATGTAATGGTCAATAAAAGCCTTTGAAAATGTATGAAGTGATTCTAATTATATTTTAGTACATCACAAACAACTGAAACAAAGAGCTAAAAGCAGTTTAGCAGCAAACTTTGTGAAAAGTCACATTTTTGACAGTCTCAAAACTAAAACTTTTGGCTAGGACTGTATACATAGTATATACTCTATATTCATACATTATATAATTACACAAACATGTATTGTGTATACATACTCCATACAGACATAGTATATATAAACATGCATTGTGTATGCATAGAATACACACACAATATATACAAACATTGCGTATTCATAGTATATACACATATGTACAAACATGTATTCTGTGTATACATAGTATATAAACACATAATATACACTAACGTGTATCGAGTATACACACACTAAATACAAACATGTATTGTGTATACACACAAAATATACAAACATATTCTGCAGAGGCGTAGCTAGGGTTTTCAGCGCCCGGGGACAAAGACTATTAATGCGCCCCCTAAGGTGGAGGGGCGTGGCCAAATGTGGGCGTGGTTATAGGTGGAGCCAAATGTACATGGAGGTTAGCAGGCTCACACTCACCCACCCTCCCTCAGTATGTACCTTCCAGCATGTTCCAAGACAAATTCAGCAATCATTAGCGCCCCCCCCCCCCCCCCCCCCATCAAGACAAATTCCACAATCATGAGCAAACATGAGGCCCTCAACATGACCAACTCATCATGAGGCCCCCAACAAGACAAATTTAGCAATCATGAGGCCCCCAACAAGACAAATTCAGCAATCTTGAGGCCCCCAACAAATCATGAGGCCCCCAACAAGACAAATTCAGTAACCATGAGGCCCCTAACAAGACATATTCAGCAATCATGAGGCCCCCCAGCAAGAGAAATTCCACAATCATGAGCAAACATGAGGCCCCCAACATGACCAACTCATCATGAGGCCCCCAACAAGACAAATTTAGCAATCATGAGGCCCCCAACAAGACAAATTCTGCAATCTTGAGGCCCCCAACAAATCATGAGGCCCCCAACAAGACAAATATCAGCAGTCATGAGGCACATAAATAGACAGCATTTCACATAAATAGGCAGAATGCCCCCTTAATATGGTAGACACCTCTCACCTGGCAGCAGTTCTCCAAAATACACTCAATCTGACAGCAGTGGTTCCCCAAAAATAGGTGGCCAACAGTATAGATGTCCCCAGAACAGGTAGCCAGGGGTATATGTCCCCAGAACAGGTAGCCAGGGGTATATGTCCCCAGTATATATAGGCAGGGGTATATGTGCCCAGTATATATAGGCAGGGGTATATGTGCCCAGTATATATAGGCAGGGGTATATGTGCCCAGTATATATAGGCAGGGGTATATGTGCCCAGTATATATAGGCAGGGGTATATGTGCCCAGTATATATAGGCAGGGGTATATGTGCCCAGTATATATAGGCAGGGGTATATGTGCCCAGTATATATAGGCAGGGGTATATGTGCCCAGTATATATAGGCAGGGGTATATGTGCCCAGTATATATAGGCAGGGGTATATGTGCCCAGTATATATAGGCAGGGGTATATGTGCCCAGTATATATAGGCAGGGGTATATGTGCCCAGTATATATAGGCAGGGGTATATGTGCCCAGTATATATAGCCAGGGGTATATGTGCCCAGTATATATAGCCAGGGGTATATGTGCCCAGTATATATAGCCAGGGGTATATGTGCCCAGTATATATAGCCAGGGGTATATGTGCCCAGTATATATAGCCAGGGGTATATGTGCCCAGTATATATAGCCAGGGGTATATGTGCCCAGTATATATAGCCAGGGGTATATGTGCCCAGTATATATAGCCAGGGGTATATGTGCCCAGTATATGTAGCCAGGGGTATATGTGCCCAGTATATGTAGCCAGGGGTATATGTGCCCAGTATATGTAGCCAGGGGTATATGTGCCCAGTATATGTAGCCAGGGGTATATGTGCCCAGTATATGTAGCCAGGGGTATATGTGCCCAGTATATGTAGCCAGGGGTATATGTGCCCAGTATATGTAGCCAGGGGTATATGTGCCCAGTATATGTAGCCAGGGGTATATGTGCCCTGTATATGTAGCCAGGGGTATATGTGCCCTGTATATGTAGCCAGGGGTATATGTGCCCTGTATATGTAGCCAGGGGTATATGTGGCCAGTATAAGTAGCCAGGGGTATATGTGGCCAGTATAAGTAGCCAGGGGTATAATATGTGGCCAGTATACGTAGCCAGGGGTATAATATGTGGCCAGTATACGTAGCCAGGGGTATAATATGTGGCCAGTATACGTAGCCAGGGGTATAATATGTGCCCAGTATATATAGTCAGGGGTATAATATGTGCCCAGTATATATAGTCAGGGGTATAATATGTGCCCAGTATATATAGTCAGGGGTATAATATGTGCCCAGTATATATAGTCAGGGGTATAATATGTGCCCAGTATATATAGTCAGGGGTATAATATGTGCCCAGTATATATAGTCAGGGGTATAATATGTGCCCAGTATATATAGTCAGGGGTATAATATGTGCCCAGTATATATAGTCAGGGGTATAATATGTGCCCAGTATATATAGTCAGGGGTATATGTGCCCAATATATATAGTCAGGGGTATAATATGTGTCCAGTATATATAGTCAGGGGTATATGTGCCCAGTATATATAGTCAGGGGTATAATATGTGCCCAGTATATATAGTCAGGGGTTTAATATGTGCCCAGTACATATAGTCAGGGGTATAATATGTGCCCTGTATATATAGTCAGGGGTATAATATGTGCCCAGTATATGTAGCCAAGGGTATAATATGTGCTCAGTATATGTAGCCAGGGGTATATGTGCCCAGTATATATAGTCAGGGGTATATGTGCCCAGTATATATAGTCAGGGGCATATGTGCCCAGTATTTATAGTCAGGGGTATATTTGCCCAGTATATGTAGCTAGGGGTATATGCGCCCAGTATATGTAGGCAGGGGTATATGTGCCCAATATATGTAGTTAGGGGTATATGTGCCCAATATATGTAGGCAGGGGTATATATGCCCAGAGTAGGTAGCCAGGGGTATATGTGCCCAGTATATGTAGTTATGGGGTATATGTGCCCAGTATATGTGGGCAGGGGTATATGTGCCCAGAGTAGGTAGCCAGGGGTATATGTGCCCAGTATATGTAGTTAGGGGTATATGTGCCCAATATATGTAGGCAGGGGTATAGGTGCCCAATATATGTAGGCAGGGGTATAGGTGCCCAGAGTAGGTAGCCAGGTGTCCCCCTCCCCAGCAGGAGGGGAGCAGAGCAGAGAAGAGGGAGAGCTGTGAGCAGCGGTAGGGAAGGGGGGCAATCTTCCCCCACCTTAGGTGCTCTCCCTCCCTTACTCGCCCCTCCATTACTGTCCGGGTGGCTGCCAGAACTTACCTCCGTCCCGTCGCAGGGCCAGATGGATCTGCCGCTGCTCTGGTCTGGTCCAGACCAGAACAGCGGCTGCGGGACCCGAACTTCCGGCCGGCGCTGGTGCGAGACGGAGGTGAGTTCCGCCCGCCGCTGCCAGCCACGAGCCACCCGGACAGTAATGGAGGGGAAAGCGAGGGAGGGAGAGCACCTAAGGTGAGGGAAGGAGGGGGGAAATTGCCCCCCTTCCCCGCCATCCGCACAGCTCTCCCTCTTCTCTGCGCTGCTCCCCCCCCCCCCAAAAGAAAAAAAAAACCTGCAGCTCAGCTAGGCGGAGGGCGCCCTTGGGAACCCTGCGCCCCGGGGCACTTGTCCTACCCCGACCCCCCCCTAGCTCCGCGCCTGGTATTGTGTATACATTGTGTATATACTATGTAAACAAAATACATGTTAGTGTATATATACTAACACGTATTGTGTGTACGTAGTATATACACATAATATACACTAACATGTATTGAGTATACATACTATTTATTTTGTATACATACTCACAATATATACAAACGTATTGTATATACACCAACATGTAATGTGGTTATACACTATATTAATACATTATATAATTATATAAACATGCATTGTGCATACATAGAATAGACACACATGCATTGTGCATACATAGAATAGACACACATGCATTGTGCATACATAGAATAGACACACATGCATTGTGCATACATAGAATAGACACACATGTATTGTGCATACATAGAATAGACACACATGCATTGTGCATACATAGAATAGACACACATGCATTGTGCATACATAGAATAGACACACATGCATTGTGCATACATAGAATAGACACACATGCATTGTGCATACATAGAATAGACACACATGTATTGTGCATACATAGAATAGACACACATGTATTGTGCATACATAGAATAGACACACATGTATTGTGCATACATAGAATAGACACACATGTATTGTGCATACATAGAATAGACACACATGTATTGTGCATACATAGAATAGACACACATGTATTGTGCATACACATAGTCCCCAACAGTCCCGATTTCGTCGGGACTGTCCCTTTTTGGGGGGGCCTCCCGCCATCCCGCGCTGCCCCCCTTCTGTCCCGGCTGCTGGGCAGAGAGGGGAAAAAACCTGATCGAGGCACCAGCCCTGGGGATGCATATGTGTATATGTATGTATATGTATATGT